>NC_134410.1:102942483-103007483 GCF_038048845.1 Mixophyes fleayi | reverse complement strand
CAGGAGAGAAGTGCTGCAACATGGGGTGAAAATGATCACTCAGTAGCATCAAGCAAATGATTAGTATTGACCGTGGCTTCTAAGGGAATGACTTACCCATGCCAAGGAAATGTGTCCCATAATATTCCAAACCCTTCACGGTTTGAAGCGGTAAGGGCTTTGGGATGGCGCCACACATGCACTTGTCTGCTCATTAGAAACACTGTGGAAGGTGAATCATCTGACCATACGGGACTAATCAGTAAGTGTAGTGCTGCCTAAATATTCCATAAGTCAAAATAATAAAATACAAATGTGGAACAAAGGCGCTGCCACAAACAATATAAAACCCAAATGAAATCAGTTTCTACCCAGTGTTCATGAAAGTTCAAATGAAAAGTCCAAATCCAAATGATATATAAGAGAGAACAACTTGCATGATGGAGAAACTTTGTGGTCTTAAAAGCAAACCTATCAGAGTATCTCTTATACAAGATCAACAAACTATTGGAATTAATCTAAACAGGCAATTTATTAAGTGTTATAGCGAACAGATCTCTTTATATTGCAGCTCCAAAGTTCAATGTGATGTACATAAAAATAAGTCCTCCATTTCAATATGCTTGGTGTGCCTCATTTACCCAGCTGTTTCCATTTCTGAACACTACCTGGACATAGCATCAGAAATTGTATATGCAAATAATAGGTTAGAACATCCAGGCCTCCATTTATCATGCAAAATGCAAATATTTGTTCATGTAGCAAAAATATATTTTTTCCAATATTATTTTAGTTATGATTTCAGACCTCTGAGGAAAACTATGTTAACTGCTTTATTAATTAGCAGTAAATGCTACATATTATATCTATAAAATATACAAGTGTAGGCATAATATTAAATGTTTTTCTAAAATACACATTTACAGCTATTCTATCTCTTCTATGGTGCCAGGTATCTGCGTGTATAGTTCAGTCTTATTGTTTGGCTAGTTCTTATATTCAGATTGACTGTCACATGCCCACACCTTTGCTTTTGACACTGCATGTCTAAGGATATTGTCATATCTGCCCTGTTCATTTGAACCAATCTAAATATTATTTATACTATTGATTGATGCTTTGGCTGTCCCGTGGCCTTGGCAGCTGCAAGATACCCATAGGCTTATTGTGAAGGAAAAGGAGTCTCTTTAGACTGAATATCACCCAAGATTAAACCTGTTGCCAGAGGTTTGCGGCAATTGGAGACACTTATGATAAAATATATGATAGGATAATATTATATCATAGAAGTGCTTATTAAGTTATTTGCTATATGGTGACAATGATCAAGTAGCAGGCAGTTTGGAATGTATTTCTGGTATTAAATGGCAGCACTACCTTGATCATGTGTGACGCTCAGAAGTAAGGCTGTAAGGCACTACAGGTTTTTCACCAGATTATTGTGCCAATAACATGATAAACAACCATTAGGTCCAATATCGCATTAGTGTGTACACTGCCACAAACATGTGTTATCATACCAAAGCACAGCGTATCATTTCATTTTGTTTTATAACCAAACTAAAAATCTCTATAAACTATTGAACAATGTCGGGCAAATTCTGCAGTGTGTATGACCTCAGGCCAGCAGTATAGGCAGACCTCTATAGAGTTTACAGAGTCATGATCTCTTCAGCCAATGGTTATGACAATTGAAGAGCACAGATCTAAAGGTACATCTTGTAAAACATGTATAGTGTGTACATATGAATCGGCATGCTGATTGGGACTGTTGTTGGTTAAATCATTAACGACATCCCATCAGGAGAAATTTTCTGTAGTGTGTATCCAGCCTTGGATAAATTCACCACAATGTTCAATAAGACAGTCTCCCTCTTATAACAGAAAAGGTACTTCCAAAATGATTCCATTGTGGAATAAAAATTGAGTACAACATCAAAGTTACCAAAAAAGAATGACTGATAATGATTATGGGGGAAACCCCAATCAAGCCCTGTACTTCTGCAATACTAAATCATATAGACTAGATATCACTAGGTTCCACATCAGTTAGTGCACAACGACTATGTGCACAAGATCACACATGTTTTAACAAGGCTGTCAGAACCTCTTCAGACATAACATGCTCATGTTAAAAATATGTTAAACTAAAATGATAAAAATTAATAAATAACAAAAAATCCTTGTGCCTGAGGCGGATTGATTTCACATCAGTGGTCAAGGCCAAGGCTCAAGTGTGTGCCTAATGAATAAAACAGACAGCGCCCATAAAATGTGTGTTGTATTGTGGTAACCCTAAGCATTATGGCAGCTTACATACATATGAAGAGGAATATGGTTATCTGTGCAGTCTCAAATTTGACTTAAAAGAACCACTAGTTAAATATACAGACTCTCTGCAAGCGACTCCTAAATACAGTTTGTGCATTTAACAAAATTAAGTGTATTATGTTTACCCAATGCTGAATTTTTTTAGGTACTTGCATCTCCGACACTTCTTACAATATGCAAAACGAATACAGATAATGCGCAGAGACCTGTTTTTCCGACTTTATGTGTCTCTGTTTCTACCCCTTCCCACACCATATCTACTTTATATAAACTCATTGTAGAAAATATGTTTCAATCCCTGACACATTTCACCAGACGTTGGGAATGAGATTTAAATAGAAACATCTTTATAGAAGAATGGCAGAAGGTCTTCCAGCTCACCCATGTATGCTCATCAGTACCTCTGTAGTGGAAACACAATATAAAATATTGACACGTTGGTATAGACATCAGAGTTAACTTCAGAAGATATACCCAAATACCTCAGGTATATGCAGGAGGTGCTCTGGGGAGTTACCTGCACATTTGGTGGGAATGACCCTGCATTCAGCAATTTTGGATTGAGGTAATTCATACTATTAAGACCATTCTAAACTATGAAGTTCCTCTAGAACCAGCTTTCTGGCTCCTTAACTTGTTTAAAATCCATATTAATTTATTTATAAAAAAACAATTGCTACTCAGTCACCTGAGCAATGCGGCTAAGGTGGTTATTCCTATCCGATAGAAATGCCCCGATCCTCCATCCCGCAAGGACTGGTATAACCAAATAGAGTACTATATGTCAATGGATGACTTGATCTCTTCCGCCAATGATAAAGTCACTGATTTTAACACCACCTGGTTTTCCTGGCTGAAATTCAAGGCCACTGATTGTTATAAAGATTACATGTTCACAGCAGATAAAGTCCCAGGATTTATTGGGAAATTTTGGCTTGGGGTTACCATGATATCACCCTATTTTTCCTCATCTCTTTTTACGGACGTCTCCAATCTTCAAGGACATTGACCGTATATAAGACACATTTGTGGTCCTCTTCCCTATATCATCGCATCTCCCCCAACACTGGCCCTGTTTCTCTGCATATATGTATCTTCTTGTTTTTGTTATCATGTTCTTGATTGATTGATATATTTGAAAATGGAAAGCCTTGTAATCTATGCATTATATTGTTACATTGCTAGATCTTTAGCTATGTGTTTTCAATAAACAAAAAAATAAATAAATTAAGTGTAAATCCCTTCATGTTCAGTATGGTTGCAAAACACTAGACAGGAAATTTTGTGATTTAAATTCCAGCAAGCCAGTCACTGCTCAAGTTATGCACTGGAGAGACTACTTAAAAATGGAAGCTTTCAAAGGCTGCCCATTGTTTGCTATTAAATTTAATACTTTGTCGTAGGACATTTTTCCATTTATAACTGTTGTGCCTGAGCTATGTTTGATAAAAGCAAGCTCTATTAAATATTGCAAATCCAGGTTGGCTGATGCACTAAATCTATGCTTTTAGTTGATTAAATATTAAGCTTTGTGCACTTAGATCCCTTTGCTACAATATCTGTTCTTGCTGCTCTACTGTTATGTTACATTAACAAATAAAGTTTAAAAACAGATGTAAATCCACAAAAACTTCAAACCAAAAAGACTTAAATGTGTCATTCCCTTCAATAGCAAGTGTGCAAATAATACAGTAAGAAAAATAAGATTACTTTAAGCTCCAATTTTGCCATTAAATCGTAAAATAAAAGGAAATAAACATATATTGTAATCGCGGTACCTGAAAACTGCACAGTGTAATACTCTGAAAGGTTAAAACTAAATAAATGGGGTATATGGAAACTTAATTAGATAAACTTTAAAGATCAGCTGGACTGCAATAGAATGATGGCACTACCTTGTTTTTTAAAAAAATATCTTTATAACATACAGTAAAGTAATCAATTTTATATTGACCTATTAGAGCTGCCTGCTAGAAGAAACCTGCTTAGGGATCTTGCCAGCACCTCCTTGGCCTCTGCTCCAATAGGGAAAGCCATATGAAATGCCCTGAAAGGCATTAGTAGTTTAAATAAATATTTCAGTAGAAACAAAAATTGAAAACTTGTTTATTTTCTGATATTTTCTCAAAGCTTCTAAATTAATTATGAGCAGTTTTTCAGTATCTTGAGGACGGAACAAATAGTTAATGGGAAAAAACTACATTTTTCACAGTTCAAAAAAACAAAACAAAACAATTTTCATTCATTCGGAAAGACAATTTTAAAATTGTATTCATAAATGACAAATAATCCATAGAAACTTATCTTAATGCCCTGAAAGGCATTAATCAAGAGCATTGTTTGTTTTTACAGGCCAGTTTGAACTGTAAGGGTAATTTGCAAACTAAGAATGCAAGCCAGGCAGTAAGTAGTGCACCATTTTCATGTCACATCCCTATTTTATGCTGTTTCTCCTGTGTATACAGGTCATTGCATAGCTCAGCAAATGAAGATAGTTTGCTCTTTTGGAGGGCGCTTATGGCCACCTTCAAAGATAAGATTTGATATTGAGAGACAAGAGCTTTATATGAGCCTCCAGGGGGTTATAATTACTAAACTGTGGGTGTGAAAAAGTGAAGAAGTTGTCTATAGCAACCAGATTCTAGTTATTTATTTAGTAAATTCTACAAAATGACAGCTAGAATCTGATTGGTTGCTATAGGCAACATCTCCACTTTTTCAAATCCACAGTTTAGTAAATATACCCCCAGGAGTGTGTATGTAACAAATATTACTGGTAGGTGGCCCCAGAACGGTTTTCTCCACATAATGTGACCCGAGTTTTAAAGGTCCTCAGAGGTGATGGTAATCAGACATACAATACATTCAATGTGGGCATCATTTGCCAAAACCAAGTACAATTTATACAGGTAAGCATATTTATATAAATCTGCCAATAATTAAAAAAAAAAAACACATTAAAAAGTACGAATGTGTCAAATAAAATGAAAATAGCCTGTTTCGTTATTTAGGACATTAATAAGATTCTGATGAGTACTTTAGGAGATAAAAAGAAAAGTTGTAATTAAATAAGTTGATCTAAAAGAGATAGCAGGCAAGACTTGAAGAGAACGTTTTACTTTGCTGGAATGCACATTCCCATCTAAGAACTGCAAATTTTCATTATATTAAGTGCCAACATTATTGTTCATTATATTAAGGGGGCAATATTATTGCACCTTTATATTCTGGGGGCAATATGAATATATAATTATAATAATTATATAACAGCTGAACCACATACTTCATTCTCCTCTTATTATTATTGTTATTGATTATAAAGCGCCAGACAATGGAGAAAACAAACCATGCACAATACAAGAACATACAAGGTACAAACAAAATTAATGCAGATGTGATGTGAAAATAGGAAAAGGGTAGGGAGCGCCCCACTGGAGAGACAACTCTTACTATCTAGGACAGTGGTGGCCAACCTGTGGCTCTATATATTTAAATATATGTGTGTACGGTATGTATGCGCATGTTTATAGTGGATGTATGTATACGCACACACACATAAAATGTAACGTTGGCTCAGTACCTATAGATATTTTTGGGCTCTTGGTCTCCAACTAGTTGGCCACCCCTGATCTAGGGGAATGAGCAAGAGTGGCTCAGAGTGGACACTGACAGTAGCAAGTGAGTGTCAATGTAAATAATACAGATTGGAGCAACGAGCGTCTATAGATTTGTAGAGTAGGGTACTGTCTGATCAGACTTGGTTGAGAGTTCAATAGGTGGGTAGCAGCACAATAGGAATCTTGTAGGAAGGAGTGAGATGTGGTTACCAAAGAGGAGGCGCAGGACAGAGGTAGGTCTTCGAGGGCATGAGAGAGTATTTTCAAGATTAGGTTTGAGATATATGAAGGGGTGGTGTTGCTGAGGACTTTGTATGTGAGTAATTGTAATTGGATTCTGGAGGAAATGGAGAGGCAGTGTAGGGATTTGCAGAGTGGTGCGGTGTATGTGGATTGGCAAGAGAGGAAATTAAGTTACTCCTATCTGCTGTGTCATTCTCTCCATACATCATACATATTTGTAAGACCTATAATACACATTAAAAGGTCATTTACTAGTCGTAAAATATGCAGATGCAGAACACATTTAGTTTTGTACAAATCTGTCTATTTGGCCACCTTGCACATACAATGGTGCATGCCCACTATCTGCTTTTGGGAAGTGTGAAAACATCAGATGGGAACGATTTCAGATGGGAACGTGAATACATGTGAGAATGTGGTGTCAAAGACTGAGTAATACAATTGCAGACATTTATGAAAGTTGTTTGTGAAAAATAATCTTCTAATGACACTCAGCAGAGCACCACAGACTTATAATGAGATTCAAATTTCCTACGCCCTCTACGACTCAAAAAAGGTTGGACTTAGTGGCAAAAGAACAGAGCTTATCAAAGAAACCACAACGCAACATTTATAACAGGATGTAGTGCTTTCGACACTGGAACTGGCGCTTTTACATAATTGCCCTACACCAGGTCACACCTGGGGTACAACAAAATGCAGGGTTCTAGTTGAGGAACATTTGTCCATTAATTTCTCCGGCATTGTTTTTGCTGTTATGTGCAATCATTTTTAGAATCATCCCCACTTGAAGCACAGCTTCAAACAGAAAACTGAAATAGCGAAGATGGATGCTATGTAAGAGTTGTGAATATTGTGGAGGAGTGTGAATTAAGAGTGAGATGACAAGGTGTTAGGTTGATAACCTTGCTGACAAATAGAAGAAATGTGTGACTACATAATAAGGAAGTCACTGTGAAATTACACAAATGAAAATATTTATTTGCTTGCTTTGTTTTTGTTTTTTTTATGTATGAACAATTCAATCTCTGAATCCTACTTATCAACACACACTAATACATACATATATTATGATGACAGCTGGCAATAACAACAACAATGAACTATCCAATAAATATAATATTTTTGGCTAGAGAGCTTCCGTCCTACCAACTTACAAAACCACTGGAGGTCAATGGCTTAGATACTCCAAGTCCAGTAAAAACAGAAGACCGTCCCCGGCCATACTACTTCTGCGTCGGCAGCACGTGCGTTCCTGTTCTACTGATCAGGACACGTTTTAAGTGTAATCAACACTTATGCATGTTGAGTGAAGCTAATAGGAAGGGAGAATTTTCAAGTGCTAATATGTATATAATAGGACTAGCAACACTAGTACATGATAACATTAATTTCTACTACACAGACATATGATCAAATAAGCAATACTTCTCTAAACATATACTTTACATCTTTCCAATATACACATCTCCATACAGAGAAAGTCATTATGAACACATTTAAAAAAATATAAAAAAACATCCACCCACTTACTCAACATAACATAGACAAACACTGTTCTTTACCTCTTAAGTTTTAACTTTCTATAACAATTTCACAATGGGCAATAATAGTGTGGAGTGTGGAGTGCCTGGGATTTCCTGCATTGGTTCTTGATAATTGTACAACTGTGATCCTTTGGGGAGAGCTTAGAGAACACCCATGCATTGTCTTACAATCTTAGAATATTTTAGTCAACAACAAATATCTGTTATAAAAGGACAGGTAAGCAGTAGTACAGAAAAAAACGGTACTCCCATCCTCCCAAAGAATATCTATCTGGATGTAAAAAAATCCTCTCTTACATATACAAGTTATTTTTGGTCATTTATTTTTTAGACAAATTGCATGTTCACTTCACTATCAATAACCAAGTCTAACAATCATTGTTTAAAGCTACACTCCATGTTAGAGTGAAAAATCAACCCACTGATAGCACCATTCACTAGAGGATACTCTGTGTTGTCATCTCACAGCCACCAGAGAAAACCTGGGCAGTGTGATGCTGCAGAGGGTAGGTGTGAGCGAGCGAACAGAGATTGCAGCTTCTGATTTACACATACACACACACCTTTTAAAGTGACAAACAGAAAAGTTTTGCCACTTAGTGGTTGATGCAGATAATAATTTTATGCCAGACACATTTTTAGTAGCCTTTGCTCCCAGCCAAATATAGGAAGTAAATGTCACTTAAATTCTGTGTGAATAAGTAATATCTCTCAAAGTTTTCTCAGAATTTAATGACCCTTATATGCCTCATATACATATTATAGACTTTGTTCCCCTTCCAGAGGAAAAAAAGAAAAAAAAAGCAATAGATAACTAATATCAAACTAATGCTAAATTTGCACTTACCAGAAAGGTTTTGTTGTAAATAACAGTATCACATTAGGTGCTGCAGGTATAAAGCAGATAGGCTGTTTTTGCGTTTCAGATGGCGAAACTCGTCCATTAATTTACAGCTCGACTACCATATTAGACTCCACTGCAAAACAAGAAACAAAAAACGGTTATAAATATGTAGAAATATATTACTATTGATATTACTAGTAGTATTTGGGGGTAACGCGCCAATATCACCGACAGTTTCTTAAAATTATGTTTTAATGTGCTGTGGTATATGTACATAACCACCATTATGATTGCCTTTTTGCAGGGCCCTTTTATGAACATCTTGGGCCCCCGGGCACAGCAGTGCACCGGGGCCCCTATATATATACAAAAAAAAATAAAAAATGATTATATATATATGGGCCCTGCAGCCGAGAGGGGCGCCAAAAAAAAACCAAAACCTGGAAAAAGAAAAGAAAATACTTACCGTGCTGTCAGCTGGCGATCCGGCTCCCTCCATGGTCTCCTCCTCCGTCGCGCTCCGCAATGGATGTCGGGTGGGCGTGATGACGTCACGCCCAACATGCACTGCGAGCGCGACGGAGGAGGAGACCATGGAGGGAGCCGGATCGCCAGCTGACAGCACGGTAATTATTTTCGTCTTTTCTTTTTCCAGGTTTTTTTATTTTTGGCTTCCTCAGACGGGCCCCCCTGGGCTGCAGGGCCCCCGGGCACCTGCCCATTGTGCCCTATGGGAAAGACGGCCCTGCCTTTTTGAGCCTTTTGTCATTTGCAAAAGGTTCACGTGTACACTTTATTTCTGTTTAGAAAAGACTACATTAGATTGTTTTTCTTCATCTTATTATAATTAGCCTTTCATTTATATTCACCAACATATTCAATAGTGCTTACAATCATATAACTATGGGATTTACCATCAAATGTCCCCATCAGGGACACAAACACACCAAGACCAATTAACTCAGCAGAACTTTTCAACTGTGGGAGGAAACCAATGTACACATGGGGATTACCACAGCTTCTATGCTGCCCTGTATCTTCCAGAGAAACCTTTATTATGAAGGATGATATATATATATATAATGTTTAAAAGTATAATGGAGTATCTTATTCATTTGCAAATATGTGCTGCTAATAGAGATGTTGAAAAAACAGTGAGAATTCTATATGGATAACCATAGGCAAGTTTTACCAATACAAATAGCAAATTCCGAGTGTATACAGAATTAAGTAAAACAATGGTGCATCTCAACAATGTTGGTAACAGCTTGTAAAACACTTTCCACTCATTGTAACACATGAGCACAAAAGATAAATAAAGTTGCTCCCTCATTTTGCCCAATCTCCCAAAAATTAAGGCTCAAGCAACTTTATTGCCTGCAGAATTTAAAGAGCGTGTGTCTGTATAATATATATATATATATATATATATATATAATCTGTCCACACACATGGAGCAGATTCAAGGATTGTGACCAGGACCATCATGCTGTTTGCAATAGCATTAAAATTCTGAGGATGCTCATGTATAATAATCAGCTTTGCTGCTTTTCTATTGTCCAATGTACCGCACTGTTTCTCTTCTGTGTACGCTGAAAATAGTAGGTTGGCATAGACAGGTCACACACACTAATATTATTAATATATATATATATATATATATATATATATATATATATATATATATATATATATATATATATATATATATATATATATATATATATATATATATATATATATATATATATATATATATATATAACAGAGACCATGACAGAGGGTACCAAGTAAGCTGCTACACAGTACCTATGTACAATGACTAATTATTGGTTCATATCCATCATAACATTTCATAATTTTTTTTCTTTTTAAATAAAATCTACATTTTCATTTTTTTTTTTAATAAGGTAGGAATTAGGAGCCTGTTGGGGTAGATGAGCATCCACTGACCACAAAACAAATCAACCCTAATAGTTAGATGGATTCACTTTCTGCTTACATAACTTTCTGTGTACTTTGCTCTGTCTCTGTATATAATATAAAACACACACACTAATTATATATATATATATATATATATATATATATATATATATATATATATATATATATATATATATATATATATATATATATATATATATATATATATATATATATATATATATAGATCTCATCTTGCATATCATAGTCTCCATGCAGTGATTCAAAATGCAAAGCAAAAAATGTCTTTACCAACTGCTTCAATCTGTGCAACAGTTTAGAAACAGACACACTTTAAGATAACTAGTTTTGTTTTCAGCCATTCAAATTTTTTTTAATATCCAAATATTGTATGAGCTACACAATTTTCCATGGATCCACAGGAAAAAAAAATAAAAAAAAATGTTATATACACATTATATATATATATATATATATATATATATATATATATATATATATATATATATATATATATATATATATATATATATATATACATACACATACACACACACACACACACATATATACACATATATACACATATATACATACACACTACTGTGCAAAAGATTTGGGCAGGTGTGGAAAAAATGCAGCAAAGTAAGAATGCTTTCCAAAATAGAAGTGTTAATAGTTTATTTTTATCAATAAACAAAATGCAAAGTGACCACCCTTTTCCTTCTAGGTACACATGCAGGAACTCGGCAGGGAGGTTTTTCTAACCATCTTGGAGAACTAACCACAGATCTTTTGTGGAAATCCTTCTGTCTTCATGTAGTCCCAGACAAACTCGATTATGTTGAGGTCAGGGCTCTGTTGGGGCCATAGCATCACTTCAAGGGCTCCTTGTTCTTCTTTACAATGAAGATCGTTCTTAATGACATTGGCTGTATGTTTGGGGTGCTTGTCCTGCGCAAAATAAAGTTGGAGCCAATCAGACACCTCCCTGATGGTATTTCATGATGAATCAGTACCTGCCTGTATTTTTCAGCATTGAGGAAACCATTAATCCTGACCAAATCCCCAAGTCCATTTGCTGAAATGCAGCCGCAAACTTGCAAGGAACCTCTACCATGCTTCACTGTTGCCTGCAGACACTCATTATTGTACCTGCTCAGGTACATCCACCTACTGTTTGAAGAAGTCTGGGGTGCATAAAAAAGGCAGCAGGTGCTCTGGACTGATGAGTCAAAATTTTAAATATTTGGTTGTAAGAGAAGGCAGTTTGTTCGCTGCAGGGCCGGGGAGCAGTACAATAATACACATACACAGCAAACAGACACAGAAATTCAGGGAATACAGCTAAAAAAACAGATGGTGAAACCTACAACATTTATCAAATAGGTATCCAATATTTCATGAAATATTGGAAAAAGTTTTAACTCTTTTATAGCTTGTTTAATTATCCAAGTTAAGGCATACGAGTTATATTCATCAGATGCACAGTATATCTGGGGGAGCTGTTCTTTCTGGACACAACATTTATTAAAAAAAAAAAAAACACATTTAATTACTGTAGACCACATCCTATGGCTCACTTAATGACATTGCTGTACTAGGATCATGGGAAAAAGGCTTCAATCGGTCATACAAAGAGCTGTCATCAAAACAAACAGGAGGAGGATTTGGTTGTGAGGGCTTATGTCAGTGTGAGTGTCAGATTGTCAATGAGAGTCTGGGTCTTCAGTGTGGATCTATAGTCTCAAGTTTTTAAATAGCTAATTTATTCATAAACAAAGCGTTTACATTTTTTGCAACATACCGAGTACACCTGTCCGCTTTTCTTTACCTCGCCCATGTCATATTTAAGATCCTATACAGCCCGTGGCATGTGCACTGATAGACAGGATCAAAGTCCAATTTAGCCATTCACGTACAGCCGTATTACTTAAGGCATGACTGGGACACCTAGAGCCTGAAGGCAGATATTTACCAACATGACCCTGTAGAATTTGATTGGATTATCAGGCCAACATAAGTTTGGGTGAACAGGAAAAGGCAAGATTAAGAGGGCTGTAAATTACTATAGTTTTCAAAAATAGTACAGATTTGATCAACTAACGTGGTCGCTGTTCTGACAGCGTGGCTCCATTATAAGAACTATCAAGAGTCAATTGGACTAGATTGGAAGGATGAAAAGCCAGGTTGGATAATTGATCATCATTTGCCAACCCGGACGTGGCAGGAGACATGTTCGGCAATTTTTCATAGCAATCCGCCTGAACTGCATTGCACAGATTCCAAATAGGGCTTAGAGATCTGCATGTAACGTGCAGACAATATAAAACAGTATTCTATATATGTCTCATAGAAATATTAGTCTAATTTAAAGTCACATCAACATCCTGTATAATTAACATAATAGTCAGTCACTAATCAGTGGTGATGGGCAATATGTACAGTACTTAAACCGAAATACAAACTATGCTCTAAAATCAGGATATTAAATATTGTTTAAATCAGTGCAGTAATGTCAAATGTATGTCAGGCGTGTCTACTATAAGAAATATTCTTTTAACACAGTACTAAATTGTCAAAACAATGTCCAAAGTGCACTGGGAACGGTCAGCTATAAAATTTACTAGTTCTCACTTCAGATAAAGAAACAGCCTGGCTCTCTGACATTAATAGCTGTGTATACTAACAGAATGTGACAGACGCAAATTACTTTAAATGCATTAAATCTATTTTTAGAGAGTATGCCCTTAACACTAGCTTTTAGCCTTTACACTTGCGTATCAGCGGTACAGGATTATTGCAAATCACAGGATAAAGATGACTCACAAATCAATTGGAATGTATTTGACATTTCTTAGTAAATGTCTCCTGAAGTATCAACTAGTAAAACTTGTAATCAGTACATTCCAAAAGTAAAGTTTAGAGGCAAGAGAATACACTGTGAATCGAGAGGATTATGTGTAAAAACACATAAGATGTACAGTCCTCCCTGGGTCCACTACTGTATAGAATACAACAAAGTAAAACAACAAAACAAAAAGGCAAACAAACAAAAAAGAATCACCATTGCTCTGTAGTAAATATGAAAAGATGCAAAAGCCTGAGTTATCTTTTCAGATTCATTTGAAACATGTTGGTGGAAATCTCCAGCACACAAGCAAGTTAAAAAAACTTGAATTTAAAAGAGAAAATAAAATGTACATATGATGACTAGTTAATACAAATGAATATTTCACACAGAGGTACACAAGCTTAGTGAGGCTCCACCTTAAACCAAACACCGTCTGGTGCATCTATGTCTAAACATTTGCTGCACTGGGACGCATCATTGCCTGTGTTACTTGTATATCAGAGTAATGGGGTACATCTTAGCATCCTGTGCAACAACAACAAAAAAAATGGCACAGTTTAGCACATGTTATACAACTTTCCTATGTTAGGTCAGACATAGCAAACAAACCATGAAGAGAGTAGCAATATATTTTTATTAAACTGGTGTTCACAGAGGGCCCAATTCATTAAGGAACGTAAATGCAGATACGTGCCATATTTTACATTAAATTGCACTATGCATGCCCAGAAACTATAAACCAGTGAAAGCAATAACATCCAACTGATCTTAGAGCGTAAAGGACACTTCTGACCGAATACAATTTCATGGGCGGAATGGGGAGTGGAATGGGTGTATGTACGTAGTTAATGTACAATAAAGGTGTACAAAGTTCGAGCACACGCAGCAACATCCGATTCCAGCTTTGGACATCTCTCACGTACTTGTTTTTCAGTCATATCACTTACAACAGCTACAGGTCTGGCATAAGTGCAGAGGGATAATGAGCACAGCTGTGCATGCATGCTAGAACATGTGTTTGCAATCAAGAATGACTGCACAAATACATTTTATGTACAGCATACAGTTGTGTATCCTGCAGTGTATTGTTTGTCTCAATACAGCAAGTGCTATATAAGCTGAGCGTACCTAGACCTTTATACAACAAGAGGCAGTTCTTGAGATCTGCTTGCAGGTGAATACGGAAGAGCATATGCTTGATTTTCGTGTATTTAACAAAAAAAAACAACACACACAAATACGTTCATTTTGTGCCTTAGTAAATGAGGCCCGGAATGTTTACGTATCACTATTGTCTAGTTTTCATGTGTTCCCTAACGAGTATTGCTTATTAAAGTATACATGTGTCAAAGTAATTTATAGCAACCATTAATGCATTTGTATTTATCTTTTATTAAATCAAACAAGCTAATTGTTGATTGCTGTGAGTTACTGTATAATTTGCACTAGTAAATAGAGCCAATGAACTTATAACTACATCATGATAAACCTACAGCCGACATACAGATTCACAAAGAAATCATAGAACTGAAAATAAGAACTTGAAAGAACAGATTTGCCATCAAGGCGAGAAAAACATCAAATCAGAAGTGAGGGTTTGGAAGAGCATCACTAATGCAAGCGGCAGAATAGCACACTGTATGTCACTTAGCTTACATCTATTGTCTCAGGTATTGCAGCACATGAACCGTGTATGCAGAAGTTAGTAAGAGATTAAATTTGTAAAAGGGAAAATCAGGTTTCTTGATGCAATTTAAATAAACACAACAATCAGAATTGATTATTAAAACTTGTTGAGATTTGATTGTATTTCAAGGTTTGATGCTCCCAATTAACCCTTTCATGTCACTCCTTTAACATTTTATCATGTACACAGTGTGCCGGTTATGCCACATTTAGTGTTTTATTACTTAGTCTACTTAAGTGAAATGTCTATTTTTGTGTGTGGATAGTAGCACTTTCTTTGTAGCAAATGGAATATATATTTGGAAATGGAAGAAAAAGCTTCTAAATGAAACGTACTACAGTGCAATGTAACAATAGGAAAATATACAACTATGTACCATCTCGTTTGGTACAATGCTATTTATTATCACATTCATTTACACGCACATAACTTGCATTACAAACTCATCTTATATGCAGAATTTTAACACCAATGTGTACAGATCCATAATAAGTAAAGAAATCAATTTGATACATTCGTCCGCGACCCACAGAAGAGCCACAAAATACCCACTGATGGTGAGACCCGAGGACAGGTTGGAGAATCACAGCTTTAGTGCTTGTGGTCCATGGGCTAAATTTACACCTCAGCATGGCATAGTGTTTGAAATTAAAAAACGACAGTGATGTTCTCAGTTAAAATCACTGATGAAATAGCAGTGACTTTACTGGACAATAAACTTCAGCAACTTAATTGGCTAAAATCAGAGTAGCTTCTTTTCCACCGACTACAGTTGCAGCAAGTGTAATGCCAATCCTCTAACAACTAATATAGTGGAAACTGTCTTGCCGAAAAGGACAAAACCATTTTAAAGATACCCATTTAAAGTACTAAAAAGCTTCAAAGCACAGAACACTGACAAGTGTAATACAAACACGATATTCCTTCACGCTCATGATTAATTTAAAACACAAATGAGGCTAAACCAAGTAGCATTTTAGGAGAAAAAAAAACCCTGTACACGTTTAAATTAACAAAGAAGGTGGTCATAATATGGAACAGTGGACCCCAAAATGCAATTTTTCAGGTTTATCTGTCAATTCGGAACGGTAGATTGAATTTATAGGAGTGTTTTCAAAGGCTGTAAGCAGCTTACAAAGAGCTAGGCAAAACAGGCATGCTTGTGCACATAAATAGCACAGCAGGTCCGCACATTTCACAGTTTGGAAATTACCCTTATTGCCTGGGTATTAAAAGTTAATCGCTTGTGTGTCACCCTCCTTACACCACCATACCTGCAATGCTAGTTTTGTCTTAAGTTAGCAGAATGAAGAGGGAGGCTCTTTATAAAAAAAAATATATCTATATCATATTTGAGGATAGTTTATAAAATTAGATTTTCTCTCTTTTTCTTTTTATTTACAGAAATGGGTATAAAATACAGTAATTTGTTCTCCCACTGTATTTCTCCAATGAACTCCATTGTATATCTGGGAAAAGTCTTTTTATGTTAAAGCCTTGATTTATTGAAAAGTGGGTGTGTTCTTGAGATACAGCATTTTAGTGATAACACAATGGAATTATTATATGCAGTGCCCGCATTCATTCACAGGAAAATCCTTTCATTTTTAGTGTTAATTCACCTGTCATTTGTTTTATTTACTTTATTGTATTCAAACTACTTTAATGTATTTTTCTGTTTAATATATTTATTAACCACCACATAGTAAAAACCATCACATACAACATTAGAATTTGCTGCAAAATAGATTTATAAGACTTAAGAAAAAAGAGCGTGAACTGTGAATTCAGTATTTATACTAAAGCGCTGTTTGCATTGACTACAAAAGTGATAATTTCAGCAACTTCTTTATAAAAAAAAAAAAAAAAAAAAAAAAAAAAAAAAAAAAAGAGTATTTCTGTTTGTACATTATTACATTTTTCTATTTTTTTTAAATCACACTTTGCTTGCAATTGAAAACTATTTAGATGTTTGCGTTATGTTGTCACTGTACTTTTTATACATCTGTCAAAAGTGTATAAAAAGCAACAATTATAGTGCTATCTATAATGATATCATTAAAAATAAAAACAAAGTTCCTGCAGCATTTGTTTTGCCGAAACCTCAGGGCATCGCACATATAAATAATGAGGATGATCGCTGTTCTGCGGTTTTGGGAGACACTGCTCTATCCACCAAGTACTTGTCTCCAATCTCTCTAACTTGCCTGTTGGCCAGCACACTCGGATTCACGCATCTACAGGTTGCTTGATTATGGGAGAAAACAACATAAATAAAAGTTTTAAGTACTAATAAGAGCATGATAAGGAGGAGGCAAAGCCAAAACCCTAGTCTTTTCAAACAAGCAGCACATTTATTTCTTACCCTTATGACATCTTGTGAGTATGAGAATTGTAGCTTGCACCAAGCAGTTAAGAGTGTGACTGTGTGTCTGTTGTGTATGTAAGTTTTAATGTGCTCTATTTAAATATATCTATAATATAAATGTCTAGTGGCGTGTGTTAGTCTGTCTGTGTGTGTGTGGAAAAAATAAAACCAAGCTGCAGCGCCACCTGCTGGGCGGAGTTATACACTGACCTACTAAATTCTTAGTGTATATGGAAAAAAAATTCAGAAAGGGCTGAAATTTGGTATACTAAGATGTTTTTAATTTGTTAATTTAATTTAATTGTTAAAAGTGTTTATAAAGATTTAAAAAAAATAATCTATATATATTTCTTGAAGGAGAAGTGACAGTGGGGAGTGGTTGGTGGTTGAGGCCTGGGCTATGGCCCAAATGCATGACAAGAACCTTTTTAACACCTTAAGTAGCTTGATTTGACTAGAATGCATGAGTATCATGCACTGGTTAACTTGTAATCTAATATATGAGCAAAAGCAGGATGCGAGTTCTGGCTATAAAACATTGGTTTCAGACAGGTCTAGTAAGTCAGCTTATGACCCATGCTGAGGCAAGACCTGTGTAGAGGATTGTACCAGCGCTTGTGTGTGGACAAGTAAAGCTCTGATTTGCTTTACACCTATGCTTCAGCCTGCATCTACTGCAAAGGAATCACTGTACACTTTTTTTTTTTTTTTAAGCCTATGGTTACTTCGGAAAGGCAGATTCCCTCTCATTAACCTACTGTGAGTGTAGGAATGGGCAAGACAACTGAAAGTAATAGTTGTGTAATTATTTGAAAATGTGGCGGACTAGAAGTTGTTACTCGGGCAATAGGTAAACAGGAGAAAACATTTCAGAAATATGTGATGTCCGTTTACCCTAACTAATGTAAAATATGCAGCTTAAGAATGGACAAAAAGTTACCAGACTGGATATACAAGAACAAGCAACATTATGCTTGTGAGCTGGTAACAATGATGAAGGTGTAGAATGTATGGATTCTTGCATTGCAAGGCTGTTAACAATATCCAGAAAATATGTTCACATTAAAGTGTGCCTTAATAATGGGGAAATATACTGTAATTTCATATGGCCTGTCATGGGTAGCAAGCACTAGGATATTTTTCAATGCAGATTATCCTGTATTGTTAGTGTAACAGGTGTTACAGTAACAATGGAGTTAAGCTCTGTTACTTGAGCACCTATGTAAAGGGTGCAATTAGACATTTGTGGGCCCCATAGCCAAATCTTGTATAGTAATAGTACAGGATGAAAATGAAAAAAAAAACAAACAACACACACAGGGGCTGTCCTCCTCAGCTCAGCTATGGCACCATAGCACTTAATACTATTGTAGTCATGCCTGTGACCTTTGTACTTTTTGGGTGTGAACTTGAAAGTAGAATGTATATACCCTTAAGAGATTCTGCATGCACTTAAACTATTTTTTTTATTAAAGGAGACAAAATGCAAGGAACCTTAGAAGCTAAAAATCTGATCAAATAGGAAGAGAGCAATCACACAGGTGGCTGCAATGAGTCATTTTTACATTTGCAGCTTAGTACATAAATTTACAATATTTTCAATAGAAAAATCTCTGTCATACAAGCATGCAAAGAAGCAATTAGAAATATGTTCGTTTAAAACGTGTATATACACACAGTAGATTAACATTACATCCATAGATACTTTCATTATAAAATATCTGCTCTGACATGATTTGGTTATTTGCTTTATGAGCAAGTAGAGCGACATACAGGGCCTGATGCTGAGGTGGTCGTGTAGGTTTCTCAAAATTAAGCTCTAAAAAGCTGCATATAAAGCGAATTTAGGTCCATATGCTAAGGTGTACGCACCACAAGATGTACTTAGCTCTGCATCTGATGAATATGTACCCAGTTCACATACATACACCCAGATACACTTACACAAAACCAGGTCATAAGTACAAGAAAGGTTTGTTAACCTTTGTTTCCATATAAAGCCCTCTATAATCCAGCAGATATAATACTCCTCACATTTTAAAATACACACACAAAAATCATATAACATATACATGATCAATGAAGTACGCTGCAGAGGTAAATTGGCAATCAGCTAATCAGAAGAGGCTAGCTGGTGCTGGCAACCATCGTCATCAGTGTGTATTTGCACCAGCTCTCAGGCACCCACAATTGATATGACTACTGACTGGCGTATACAAGTCTCAATGCAGGTGTGAATCTGTTTGCAAATACACAAACACGCCCTTACTGTACGTGGCCTATATTAGACCACCCCATCCCTCTCCAGTCGTATGCAGGCGCAAGTGTCAGATGTGAGTAAATCTGCATACATGGATATGTGTGCTTTATTTGTTGACATGCGCAGTAAACCATTAATGATTCGCCACTACACAAGCGGGCATACGTCCAACTCATCAGCATCAATGCCCAGTGTCTGGTGGGGTAATATAAAGAGAGCAGCTGAGGACACAAACTGATATCCTGGGCAGCTCATCCTTCAGGTCAAGTATTATTTAACAAGTACCCATCTATATAGTATATAGAAGAAATGTAATTCAATTAAAAAAAAACAAAAAAAAACATATGAGCTGCATTCAGCTTTACTATGCCAACAATAGCCAACACCAGCTTTACAGCTAGACAATAAATCAGGAAGCAACGAGTCATGTTTCTATAAAGCAACTTTTCTAACCTTTGGAACTCCCCGTATCTTTTTTAAACCTCAGAATTCACCTGAAAGCTGAAAATATATACATAAAAATAGAAGCGAAAGTTTTGTTGTTTGAAAAGATCAAGTTTAAATATCCTATATTTAATACATGTGAAATTCGGTTTGAAACAAATTAGCTTGTTTGTATACTCTTTGTTATGCAAAAATAAGCCACAGGTGGAAGGTAAGCAGATTTTTCTTAGCTAAAGTTGTGGTGGTAATTCTTTGCTTAAACACAGATGTAGTGCTAAAGTGATTCAAGTACAGTGTTTTCAAAAAAGTGCCGTTCCAAGGAATACATATCTAGCTGGCAATTATGGAGAAAAACTGCATTTTTAGTTAAACAACCGGCAAATAGATTAATGGTGCTCAATCTGTGAAATGCCGACCTCATTATTTCATGCCTTCAATTTACATGTATATAAATGAACAAGGTTATAGGTGAAAGAGAAAATCAGCATGAAATATCCAATTGTAAAACAGAACTATGAACATCTGCACACAATGCACTCTGTTCCAAATATTGTGTACACAAGGTTCTAAGGGTTATAAATGAATATTCAACTGGTTACTCCATAAGCTGTGTCATTGGTGCCCATGACAAAAAAAGTCAGTCCACAAATATGCACTAAAAAACCTCCACAAACACCATACCAACTACAAATTATTCAAAGTATAAAAGAACATACACTAGTAAATTACAGGTGTCACAAGAGTCTTAAAGACAATTTACATCAGAGTGCATGGAGATAAACTCTGCCAAGGTGTCCGTACAGAACGCAATACAGCTGTCAGTTGGAAATTTTTTATTTTTGACGCATTTCAACCTTTAAAAGCAGTTTAGATTCTATTTATAGAGAAAAGCATTTTACAAGGACCACTACAGAGTTTAATTATCTCCTCTTATTCATTATCTGTATTCTGTTTTAAATGTATTATATTAATCCATTATATAGTTATTTTATTCTTTTATTTAATCATATTTTATTTACAATTTTTTCACTCTATTCATATTTTTATACTGACTGCTATCCATACTTCTATTAATATCCTTCATTTAACAGTTCCTGATTATTTACAGTCCAATAGTTATTTACACTTTCACAATCTGTTTATATTACCTTAATTTATAAGGGTTTGTTTGCGGCTTATTATGTCTAAAAGAAACTTATGGTACAATGCTCTCAGGAACAGCTTGGCTGCTCATTTTTACCATTAGTACGGTACAAATACAAGCTGATTTTTGCTCACATCTCTACAGCACGCAAGCAAAAATCAGCTTGGTTTCCAAAAAAAAAACAAAAACATAAAAACAAATCCCAAAACATTTGAGGTGTCTCCACGGCCGTTCCAGTGAGACAGTGCGCATATTATTTTTCTAAATGAATCTCCCCCATTATTTGTGTATACTAGCACTATCTAACCAGCACTAACTGGTTATCACCACCCCTCATTTGTCACCTTTCTGCTTTTGCCTCCTCTACACCCTCTCTTCTCATCTTTTCCACTGAATTCCTTTCTCTCTCTCTATTCTTTCCCTTTCCAACCCATACTTCTCAATCTATTTCCTGTTACTAGTATATTCTACTTACACATTATCCTCCACCTTTCACAACATCTATTTTCTCATGCCCACATCTAAACAACCCTACTCCTCATGCCAGACAAAAACCACTGTGGTCCCCACGCTCAAGTGCAGCACCTCTCAAGAGATCATCTTACCTCTATGTACGTCATACAGCATTCCACCTGCTGTATTCTAACAGATACCATCTCCCACTACAGCTGCAACTATCCCTATTTGTTCATATTTAGCAACAAAACGGTTTTCACCGGGCATGGTGTTGTACATCCTACAGAAATAAGTTTCTTTTCCATCAAGATGCCTTCTCTCATGACAAAAGAGAGACAGAAATTCTCTAATGAAGAGTATAGTTACTGTGGCACTCCTATGAAGAGGCATGCCCAGCCAGTATCATTAGCAATGTAGAGGCTCCTGCCCCTAGCAACTGCAGACTGCTATAGCTCTAGAGCACTGCTAATGTTTTTTCCACTGCCTGATGATCAGTCTCATGCACACGACACATGAAACTGATCTTGAGGAGTGCTGTGGTTTTGCAATGGGTTAGGGGTGCCTGTATAACGCAATCTCTGATTTCTCATTTGTTACTTGCCACAGAAAACTGCAGCAGTGTTTCATTGGTGGTGGAGCTCTGTATGGCTGCTGAACCATCTCCTTGCTTCACTTTCTGCAGTATCTGTTTAATGTAGGCTTAATTACAATAACTCATCATCATCATTTATTTATATAGTGCCAACATATTCCGTAGCGCTTTACAATTCGGGACAAACATAGTAAACCAATAAACAAACTGGGTAAAACAGACAAAGAGGTGAGAAGGCCCTGCTCGCAAGCTTACAATCTATAGGACTCATGAATTACAGAACCATGTCATAACAACAAACTTCTAGTAGTTTTAGCAGCACAGTGGTGTAGTGGTTAGCACTTCTGCCTTACAGCACTGGGATCATGAGTTCGATTCCCAACCATGGCCTTATCTGTGTGGAGTTTGTATGTTCTCCCTGTGTTTGCGTGGGTTTCCTCCAAAAACATACTGGTAGGTTAATTGGCTGCTATCAAAATTGACCCTAGTCTCTCCCTGTCTGTCTGTCTGTGTCTTTGTGTGAGTGTGTGTCTATATTAAGGAATTTAGACTGTAAGCTCCAATGGGGCAGGGACTGATGTGAATGAGTTCTCTGTACAGCGCTGCGGAATTAGTGGCGCTATTTAAATAAATGGTGATTATGATTAATGACAAAATATGTACAGAAATAGCTTAACATTATATTTCTGCTTTCTTAAGTAAAGTGAAAAATTGCTCTAACCCCTGTTCAGGTAATAAACACTTCATTCCAAGTGTGCTTCCTTCACCAACAAATATTCAATATTCTTACAGTACTGTTCCTGATGGTGACGTCTACCTATATGGACAATAAAAGCTCAGTTTGCTCAACCTTGAAGAATGTATCACTTGTAACAGTGTTGTAGGGATGAAAAGCAGTTCTGTGACTGCTGCGTGTGCCCTCTGGATGTATTTGTAAATGTAGCTCAAATTACATAGGCAAAAGAAAATAATCAGCTATGTGCAAACCCAAGAGAAAAGAAAGTGCACACAGATGAACAATCTGTCTTCAGTGCCTACTTATTTGTTGGTGCAGACGGGACTCACTTCTAAAGCAGAAACAAAACATCAGCTCCAGGCACTCTTCTAACAAAATAAAGGACTTTATGTCAGGAATGTCGATATGTAGAAGTCAGATTAGGGACAACAACAAAGCTTAAGACCAACAACAAAATATTTATTTTTCTGAACAATACAACATGCTGCAAGTACTATAAATTGCTGAAAAGTTTTACGTAATAGCGTTTTGTAGCAGCAACAAAGTGGTACAACTAAAACATTGACAAAAATCAGTAGCAGCGATTTTTTTTTACTCCAGTGGGACAGAACAGCTGCTTTTACAGTTGAGTAAAGATGAGTGTCTTGTGCTGTCAGGTTAGGGGGTATAGTTACTAAACGGCAGATTTAAAAAAGTGGAGATGTTGCCTGTAGCAACCAGATTCTAGCTGTTATTTTGTAGAATATACTAAACAAATTATAACTAGAATCTTGTTGTTATAGGCAACATCCCCACTTTCAAACCCACAGTTAAGTAAATTATATCCCTAGTTTTTTCACTGGAACAAAAATTCTGTGATTTTAAAAAAAAGGCAGAACAAAAACTCGCCCAAAATAATTGCAGCTACAAAATAGCCAGTATGACAGCAGGGGTGTGCAATAATCAGCTGTATGCCCAAACATGCCTAAAAGTGACATTACATAGAAACTGTATTTATGTTGAAACTAACGGTTTAGAGAGCTCTTTAAAACAGAAAAGAACTTCTTTGAGAGATGTTTTGTTCAAGTGTAAACCCTAACACTATGGAAGTATTCAAACAATGGCAGCATTAGAACTGTTCCACCGTAGTCTATAGATATTTATTCCAGCCATAGCTGAGTGGCATGGCATTTTCCTTTTCAGAAAATTATATAAATACCATGCAGAATAGCCTTGCCCACTGAACATTAACAGAACCATAACCTGAAATGAAAACTCTAAAGTGCACCTATAGAGGTGGAGACAGACATTTTGTGGCCTGATCTAATATAACTGCAGACTATAATTTCACTAGAAAATAATGCCTTATGAACATCTGGTCATGAGGCCACTGACTTATAGTTAACTGATGGACTGCGATCTCAAATATATTGAATCAATTGAGAAAATGGGCAAAATCAATAATCACTGTGTATGTGGCAGGAGCACTTTAAATACAGGGTAAGTTTTAGGGGCCCATTTATTAAGACCACCACCCCGATGAGACTCACTGCGTATCACAGTGATAGGAAATCTTTTAAATGTCCAATTTAATTACAAATTGTCACCAGGGCTGCTGAGTGATGCTCAGCTCCACATGGATACCGGCTGGTAGTGGTAGGAGGAGGCTTACAGCTCATAAATGCCAATCCTGGGGCCTTCTGCACATGCTTGAGCTGGCAGGCAAGCTGGTATGGAAAGCCTGGACTTGGGCTTCCAGTTTCTAAAACAGTAAGATTAAATGGGAAATCATAAAATATAAATCAGAAGCAATGTTAGAGTGGGTCCTGCTTATAAAACCTGAGAATATATGATTAAGGCGAATAGGTCAAACTAAGTCACTAGATAATAAGCATGAAGGTAATTCAGATTGATGAGCTACACACTGAAGGTAATAAACTCTGAGAAAGACATCCAGAAGAGACGAGTGTCTAGAGATATTTTTTGCATATTAAAAGGTTTTCACAGTTCCTAACAAGCTCCTTATGCTTATCAAGTATAAAAGTATATTTATTTTAGTTGATTGATGTAACATTTATCATATACCATGGAAATGTTAGACAGCACTATGCTAAACTAGAGAATAATGAATATAAGTAGAGCAATATTATACACAAACATCTGCTTTTCAAGAGCTGAACCAGGAAATGCCACCATCTTACACTACACGTTATTTTATTTATGAAAGATGTATAGTCTAATATTGATGCAAAGCTAATGCTCAGCTATACAGTTAAGATTTACTTTAAGTATTTGCTTGTATACACTGAAAAGTGCACTGATATCTACGAGTATAGTCATTCATTTACTAAACGTCCAGTAGTACCAGATTCCCAAAGTCCTACACAGTTATCTTCTGGATAACCAGACCACTACTCTATTGCCTCACAATTGTCCCTTCCTGACTGAATACTTTTATAGATTCACAAAAGTTTCTTGCCCACCTTTGATATCGGAAAATGAGAACTTGCACGGGGTGTAAGAGAATTTATAGACAGCAAAACAACTTTTGTCAGATATGATAAAAACACAAAAAGGAACTGAAATTCTGAAATAAACATGGATTTGACCACTATACAGACAGAAACACTGCTCTACAAGCAACGGATTAGAGTTTAACGTAAAAAAAAGCCAATAATCACTGAACTGTTGGCGAAGCTCATCTGCTTGCTTTCTTCCACATAAATAGTTCTAGTAATTTGTCTTGCAACAACCAATTAATCAAATCAGCAAAAGCCTGCTTAATTCTGTGTTAGAGCAATATGGTTCTACAGATTAATCCAATTTCTTCAAGAGTAGGAAAAAGTCAATATATTACAGTCAGCAAAACAATCTATTTCTACTGAGCTGCTTGCCTACATAGTAGACAGATAAAGTTGTATACAAATGTTTAGACATCCTGCGCAAATTGTATACAGACCTGCAAAATACAAATACCTGCATGTTAATGCACAATCACTATTTAAATGAAGTTTTTATTAAGCAACATTATTTAGATAGCACTGTACAAGTAAAATGAAAAAGATGAACAGACATTACATATTACTTAACAGTCTCAAACTAAGCCAATTATTTGCAGTTTTATTTATACAAAATAAGAAAATTGAATGTGGCACTCAGAAGTGTGTGTGTACCTTTCTGTACACACTCTGTAAAGAATTAAAGGAGTTAGAAGTCTAACAATTTTATCCTTGAGGTTTGTAGATCCAGAAGAAGTCAAAAGAAAAATCATTGGATATATCTGGAAAAATAATCTCTCATGGGGACAAAAAAACAATTATACCATATCTTGTAAGTAATGCATCCAATCTATGTTTAAATTCATGCCATTACTACCTCAATATGCAGTGAGTCTCACAATCTAACTATCCTTGCAGTCGAAAATTTCTTTATATATGTTGGTAGCGAAAATGTTACTCCATACTGGATGCCTCCTTGTTATTTGTACAGTAGTGTTTGTAAAAAGCCCTCTGGACAAATCTTTGCATAATCCTTGAATATATTTGTAGACAATAATGTGGTCACATTTAAGGGACCCTTTCCCAGAAATTAAACAATCCCTGCATTGAAGCTCATCTGCCATTTCTCTTCCCAACTGGTCATTTGGTCCAAGTCCTTCTGTAGTGACTCAAAAGGCCTGCGCTTTTCTTGCCTATATAGACACCATACTTCCTACACTATGTTGGACCTCTGTTCAAGTTTTATTCCATTTTCAGATGTTATATTTTAGATTTCCTTCAAAAATGTTACCTACCACCCTCCCTGGTCTAATTTCTGGGGGTTCAGTGTGCTCTCTTTTTTAAATACTTGCATGTCTGAGAACATTCTATAGATTTTCAATACTATTTAAAACTGCACTACCAGTAGTAAAAGATTTTTTTTTTTTTTTACTAAGGTACTCATCCACCTTGCCGGAGCCCCAAGGGCCATGCAGCTCAATGCAGCTGTTTTCCCAGGGCTGCTCCATTCCTTTTATATCTCCACCCAAATTCACCTGCATGTAGTAGCATCCTGGGCTCTGGCAAGGGGAGGGAGAGGTACTTTAGTAATAGCTTTTACCTAGGTGATTGTGCAGCTCAAAGACTTAAGCTGGGTACACACTACAGAAATTTCGACCAACTTTTTATGCCGAGCGATTTTACATGCGCCCGATGTTCCGATCGCTCGGTCCATGGACTGCATACACACTAGCCTTGTTTAGGACGATAAAGGGAAGATCGGACGTCCCTTTAGTGACTTTTTA
This sequence comes from Mixophyes fleayi, assembly GCF_038048845.1. NCBI lineage: Eukaryota > Metazoa > Chordata > Amphibia > Anura > Limnodynastidae > Mixophyes > Mixophyes fleayi. Next base: position 102,980,173 of record NC_134410.1, on the reverse strand, counting down.
CAGCCATGTTGTCGTGAGCAATGACTGTAATTTCGTACTCACTGTTGTGGATCGGTCGGAAGTTTATACACACTACACAGTGGAAACGAGATTGGAACGAAAATATTAAACGGTACGACCAACCAAATGAGGTGATAATCGTCCATTTGGGCAGACTTTTGACCATTGTGTCACTGCACACACTGACCCGACTTTTGAACGAGCGGTCGTATGTCGGCTGATTGAGCCGATTATTGGACGAAAACAGTGTAGTGTGTACCCAGCTTTACTTTTCTGTCCCACAGATTGTAAGTTTGCAAGCAGAGCCTTCTTACCTCGTTATCTGTATTGCCCAGTATTGTTTATTGCTGTGTTTATCCCCAATTGTAAAGTGCTACTGAATTTGCTGACACTATATAAAATATTGTTGATAATGACGATGTAAGTACTTTATGGTTAATTTCAACATATTTCATATCCATGTCCAACTTAAAGTTAATTACATGGAAAACACCTCCACATTAACCAATTACATTACAATCCATTTTAACTATCCTCAATGCAAATTTAATAACGAAATAAATATAGTTGCTAGGCTAAAAATCGTCAATAACAGTAGTTCAAAACCTTTTTCACGCCTTGACACATATGCCTTATGAGGGATTATTTTTTATTGATGCTATAAATGTTGTTATAATGTTATGATATATGATGTCATAAAATATGAATAAAATGGGTTGCACATTTGTCAAGGTAAACCCATGCTTCATGTTAATCAACAGTAAGAATGAACAAGATGAATTGTTTTGTGTATGGCATTATTCCTATACGTAAGCGCACATTTTCTTGTCATTGTCAAAATATCATCGCTTTGGCATCTTGAGAATTGAGAACTGTCTCTATGAAGATGCCAACATTCTCAAAGGTGGCAGATTTCTATACTTGGTAGCCACTGCGTTGACTTCCTTACTTTAATAGTTAATAAATTGGTAAGATTCTGTCCAAGCCATTTTATATCCATTTCATACTTCTGCTAGATTTTCCCTGCATAAATGTTTCCCCAGATTTGTCTACTTTGTTTTGTAGATCTGACTGGTTGTCTGGGCATTTTTGTCCATAGATTTTTCATCTTGATTTGACTTTAACAGTTATATGTTCCATTTCTTCCAAAATGTTTTTGGCAATAATAATTGCTAGCTGGAAGCAATACGTTATTATAGCTTCCTACTTTCTAAAAAATTAATCATCTTTATTTTGAAATCCACAAAGAGTTGCTTAGAGGAGCCCGTGGTTGTTGAAAAAGACAAAACAATTGTAACTTGAGGTTATGATTATGATTTATTTATACAGCGCCAACATATTACACAGTGCTTTACAGAGAATGTTCATTCACATCAGCCCCTGTTTCAATGAGGCTTACAGCCTAAATTAGCCACAACAAATACACACACTAGGGTCAAATATGTCAGAAGCCAATTAACCTACTAGTTTGTGTTTCTGGACTATAGGAAGGAACCAGAGCAGCCCAAACTCCATAAATTCAATGCCTGGACAATAGCTGAACCAATGTTTTCTATGCATAAAGACAGAGTTCTCAACAAGTTTCTGAAAACCACGACTTTTAAAAAACATTAAGAACTTTGACAAACTTTTTTATTATATTATCACCTTAAAGTTAAAGTCAAAGTAAATGTTCATTTACTGTATGCCTTGAAGTAAAGAACATAACTTTCCCATGCTCAATTCTATACAGCAAGAACATAAAATTGTTCTTGTGCTACAAAAGTGATTTTGCAGTCATGTACAAAACTTCCCGTCTTCAAACCTCACTAGCAGATTTAACAAATATAATAATGCTAGCCGGAGTCGCATATTTTTACTTTTAAATGTGAAAAAATATTTTACATATTTAATCTGCTTGTTATGTATACATGGGCTGTGTATAAAGAGCTGAATGCAACTATATGTGAATGCAACAGGGATTAATAATCCCTTACAGAACACGTCCACAGTGTACACAGCGTTTACAACGAAGCCATAATTGCCATTTCATTTATTATCTAGCATACATGGTTTATGCCAAAGTTTCCTGTGAATTATGTGTGTACTGCAAATGAGTCCCTTAAGGAATAAATGATCCATATGCTGAATACGTTTAGGCTACTTTAGTCAGGTGGCTGATCCCAAATGAAGATGGACAGACAGAACAGATATATAAGTAGTATCATGTGCACACAGAATTATGAGGATAGCTACAGTGTTCTCCCCAGCACCTATTTCCCGGGTGCTCCACCCAGCTGTTTATAATTGCCACCCGACTCATGGAGTCCAACATAGTCCTATTACAATTGATTAAACCATTGTTTCTCCTATTAGAACAGGCACAATGTGAGCACTACAGCCGGCAGTGTGTGTTAGACCACTGACCACCAGTCTGACCAGTCCTATCAGGTGTGGGCAATAACCTCCAACATTTTTCAATATTATTGCAAAGTATTACAACTGCCCCCACCCAGCTACTTCTTAATGACACCCGGCTGGCAACATTTTTTGAGAAGATCACTGAACTATACAAGTTAATATGTTCTTCTGAAGTTGCTCCATGGAACATATTTAGAGACAAGGTATGTGAATAGAAGTTACTAAAGGGATCGGATCCAAGAAGCAGCTAGTAGCCAGAAAAGGCCAAGCATGATTGTGCATACAATTCAATTCACTACAAGGAAAGAATGTAGGGAACGCAAAACACAGTACGGTTCCTGTTTTAGAGGAGACTGGATAACTTTAGTAAACAAAGCTATAAAGATTAAACAGACATTTATTTTAATGACAAGGGAACCATGGCAGTACTCTGGTTTTGGACCAAGGTAATCTGCTGTAAATAGGCTGTAATGTAAATCTAGATAGATATTCTACAGCTTTGGAAAACGTACTTCTGGTGAACACAATCAGTTCCTGCACAACCATAGAGCAACAGTGTGATTTGCTTAATTATCACAAAAAATTGCATTATGTTTATGATATGAACAAAGTATGACTGATCCAAGATTGTATTCTGGATTGTCAGGAAATTAAAGTGTATATTGCATTATACACACACACACATATAATATATATATATATATATATATATATATATATATATATATATATATATATATATATATATATATATATATATATATATATATATATATATATATATCTCCCCAATCACTCAGTATCACTCACTGCTTTGGGAGATCAAAGGAATGTCTACTCCACACTCCAAACAGGATTATAGTTGATCTAATAATACAATATCTTCCAAAATAATAGTTTGTTGTGTTGGCAAAAGTCTCTGATATAACATAAATCTGGAGAAAGTGGAGTTGATTATAGAGAAACTTATCTCTGATGTGCAGCAAAGATTTTCATTACCACTAATTATTCTTCACACACGATCAGTAAATTTCCTCATGTAGAAACAGGACTAGTAACTGATAATGACCCACATCCCTCAGAAATACAATCAGATTGCTTCATTGGTTATAATTACAATCCTTTTCCCCCCAGCTGTGAAGTAGATATTTGCAGCTTATACTTATTTGGTGCAAGGCAGGGTTCTTTGGTGTAACAATTCTATCTACTCAGATCTTTCACATATTCAATCATCAGACTCAGAGCCACTTTTGGAGAATTTGTTTTCCAACTAGTAAAACTGGATTGAATACACCATTGTCTATGGAATTAATGGCAGTTTCTTTATCAAGTGCCAGCACCAGCTATATTTATATACACACATTTTGGTTTGAATGGAGAGGGAACAGTATTTCCTTTGCATTTCCCATTTCTAGAGCATCAAGGAAGCACTGTTGCACAAACTCATAGTCCATAGATGATTTTAAATGTCAAATTACTTAACACAAAAAAAAAAAAAAAGCAACCCCATCGAGGTATGTACACATTATAAGTTATTATACATTAATATTCTAAAACATTTACACAAGTCATATTCACCGCACACCGTGGGTTACATTTAAAAAGAAAATGTGTGCACAAAAACTGCAAAATAAGAGCTGCTGAAAATGTCGACATTTTGCCCCATAACCCCACTTATAAGTTGTGTCCCCTTTTTTTTACTGGCAAATTAACCAATTTGTAATAGTCTTTTAGAATTATCCCTCAATATGTCTGCCTCCTTTAAAAAAAAAAAATACGGTTTATTTTCCCTTAATTTAAATGGAAGATAAAAACCTTTGGGACTTTCGTTAAAAAGATACGATTGCATGCTGCTGTTACAAATGAAATCTGCTTCAATCAAAATATGAAAAGAGATTAGCTTTTCCAGTCCTTCCTATTACAAACAGGTCAGAACAGGACAAAGAAACAGATTCGTTATTGTTAATGTTCAGGCTGCAGAGAAACTAGTAAATTGAAACAGCACCCAGGAGGCCTGCTTTAAAATGGCTGTTCCTTTTTGTGAAGTCAGCTAGTCATTTGTTAACCCTAACTTACATATACACTGGATATTAGATAACAATGAAGGCCAAGAAGCACACATTGCAATGCAACAACTGAATTATCTAAATTATTGCTACCTTCCGAGTAAATAATAAGGCTACTTAAATAATAAATGCAATCTATAGAGTGGACACTGTCAATATTAGATCTTTGGAGGTGAATGATTCAAGAACATGTTAGATATGCTATATATCAAGCTATTTCTAACTGCTTGAAATAGTTAAAGTACTGTTGACATATGTTGCTATGATTTCTAACCACTAAAAGAATAATAGCTATCACAATTACATTGTTAGGGACACATGGAGATGGTGTTGATCATATATACATACTGTGAGAGAGGCACTGGAAAAATAGTAGATGGTGTATATGTGTATCCTAGGTTTCAATCTTATGTCTTTTAAACTCTAGGGAAATTGCAGTGTGTGTTGAAAAGACAGCTTTTCCAATGTTTGGCTCAACTAAGAGCTGGTTTAAGAGTCCTTAAGTGAATGGAGGTGACAAGGCAGGCTTCCATTCCCGTGTGCGAGTTCAGGTCTTCCGACCTACCAGCCAGGGAACAGGCTGGAGCTTTGACACATATATTAAAGGGTGTGACAAATTGTCTGTCACACTATCTGTGGAGAGACGATGAGGTCAAGTCAGATTTCTGTAAGTGAGAAAATTTCCATTCACATATATTATGTGTGTGGACTAGATACTGGGTCCCTCATAAGTAGAGAGGGACTGTATGTTAATGCCTGACAGGCTAGGATTTATTTTGTTCCCTTTATTTTTGCTTGTTCATTTGATGCCTAATAAAACTAGATGTGGGCTAGTTGCACCAGACTGCTGGACTTTTGTATCAGACTGTCTGCTGGCTATCCCCGTCAACCGAAGCACACTAAAGTTACATGAAATCTACAAAAACCTTCTCATTAAGCTGAATGTCACTGGCATAAATCTTGTACCTCTAATGATTTCAGCGCATATACTGCTATCTACCACTCCTATCGAAGTGCTCTGGACACTGCTAAATAAGCATACTTCCAATCTCATCTATGCTCAGGTTTCTAACCCCAAATGCCTTTTTAACACATTTAAATCTCTTCTTAATTCTCCCACCCCAAACCCTCCGGATCTTGCTTCCTAGTTCAAGGAAAAGATTGAGAAGATCAGACTTGAAATGGTACCATCTCCCTTGACTAGCAATCAGCTAAATTCCTCTCCAGCATCCTCTTGATACTCTCTTCATTTGATCCCACAAACGAAGAGGAAGTTTCTACTCTCTTATCTTCCTACTCTACCTCCTGTCTTCTTGATCCTATTACCCTGATAAATTGGTAGGTCCCTGTCTCATGTGCTCATTTCACCTCTAACTAAAATCTGTAATCTCTCTCTCTCTACTGGTATCTTTTCATCACTATTCAAGCGCGCAGTGATTACTCCTATTTTTTTTTAAAAGAAAAAACAAAAACAAAATTCTGACCCAAACTCTCTCTCAAATTACCGCCTCATCTCTCAGCTTCTTCTCGTGCCTCCAAAGTTCTTGAACAAATTGCCTACACTTGCCTCACATTTCCTTTCTGCAAACAACATATTGGATCCTCTTCAATCAGGCTTTCGCTCTCAACACGTCACAGAGACTGCGCTGACCAAGGTTGTCAATGATTCGATCACTGCTAAAACTAAAAGGTAATTACTTTCCAATTCTCATGGATCTCTCTGCTGCATTTGACACTGTTGACCACTTTCTCCTCATACAGACGCTATAATCCCTAGGTCTTCAAGACACTGTCCTATCCTGGTTCTCATCCTACCTATCTAATCATTCATTCAGTATTAATTTCTCTGGAACAACTTCCACTCCACTTCCTTTATCAGTTGGAGTACCATAAGGCTCAGTCCTAGGTCCTCTGCTATTCTCTATCTACACCAGTTCTCTTGGAAAACTAATAAGCTCCTTTGGATTTCAGTATCATCTCTATGTGGATGATACACAAATTTATCTATTCTCTCCTGATCTCTCACCATCTGTGTTGTCTCGCGTTAGACTGTCTTTCTGTCATTTCATCTTGGATGTCCTCTTGCCAACTCAAATTCAATCTTTCAAAAACAGAATTAATTATATTCCAACCCAAAATTAGAAGCTTCCTGTCTGACATTTCTATTTCTGTTGACAACATGACCAGAAATCCCACCCCGCAAGGTCGCTGCCTAGGTGCAATCCTTGACTCGCAACTATCCTTTGTTCCCCACATTAACTCTATATTTACATCATGCTGCATACATCTAAAAATCATTTCCAGAATACGCACATATCTCACACAAGACACTGCAAAAACTTTAAATCATGCAGTCATCATCTCCCGCATCGACCATTGTAATTCCCTCCTTACTGGTCTTCCCAAAGTCAGGCTTGAGTCCCTACAATCTATTTTGCACGCAGCGGATAGATTGATTTTCCTTGCAAATTGTTTTATATCTATGACTATGTCAGTCTAAGTTGGGTGCCAGTTTTTCAACGAATCCAATATAAAATTCTTCTACTAACATACAAGTCCATCAACAAAATTGCACCGACATACATCTCCTCGCTTGTCTCAAAATATCTCCGAACTCGACACCTCCGTTCTGCACAAGATCTGCATTTCTCTTCTACTCTCATCACTTCCTCCCATTCTCGGTTACAGGACTTTTTTCGGGCTGCACCCACTTTATGGAATTCACTCCCTCGCACCACAAGACTTTCAGCTAGTCTTCAAACTTTCAAGCGTTCTCTGAAAACCCACCTCTTTAGACAAGCTTATAATATTCCTCTACCACCCTCTTAATCTCCCTAGGTTATCCTATTACCACCCTCTACACCAGGCCTGTCCAACCTGCGGCCCTCCAAATGTTGAGAAACTACAAGTCCCAGCATGCCCTTCCAGCTATCAACAGGTTGTCTACTGGCAAAGCATGCTGGGACTTGTAGTTTCACAACACCTGGAGGGCCGCAGGTTGGACAGGCCCGCTCTACGCAGTTAACACAAGACAACAACCCTCTGACCAACATAGTTGTGTGACTGAGCATACAGCCCAATAAATACTTTGTAACCTTTGCATTCTAGCTGGACAAATATCTAATATGATGTAGCACTTACCCTTGTGCATCAAAGTATTGTCCCATAGATTGTAAGCTTGCGAGCAGGGCTTTCTTACCTCTACGTATGAATGTATTAACCAGTATTGTTTTATTACTGTTTATTCCCAATTACTACGCAGTCTGCTGACGCTATATAAATAAATGATGATGATGATTATACAATTACTCTTGGAAAGGTTATGAACATATGAAATCAGCAGAAATGCGCTCCTCCTAAAACGCAGGGGTGACATCGCTGTGTCTGTCTTTAGATCAATCAATATAAGCCAAATATTACCAAACAAGTGTGTGAAATGTACAGTTAAAAAACCTATATATTGTAAATTCAAAGTTAATTTAATGTCAAGTTTCAATGGAAGTAATGCAAGAAGTGCTAGATCTAATACACAACATTAAATCAATGGCTTGTGTAGGTGGGCATGCTAAATGCTATATGAACGCACATCAATATTCATTCCACTCACTGCTGAACAGTAATACTTAATTGTGGAGTTTCCTTTGACGTTGCAATGAAGTTCTTAATTGTGGAGGGGCCTATCACATCATACTGAACATGTCAGTTTTGACTGTGTACAGTAGAATCCCCTATCCTGGCCCTACAAAATTTACTCTTCACATAGCAACTCCTGAATGTTTAGTGCATAGTAAGAGAAAAGAGGAAATATCTAAAATATGATATAACTTTCAACTAATCAGAACAGTACATGTGTACTGCACAGCAATGATCAGCATCATTCAACCTTCACAGATGTCAAAATTACAAGGATTCAGCTAAATGGATGCAATCAATGCAGTCATAGAAATAACTACCCAAAAGCCTGTGGTTAATGGCTCTGTGGCTGCATCTTGTACAGTGACCTCTGTCAGTCAATTGAAGTTCACTATAGGCCTGGTGACCTACAACAGCACAGGGCAATCTTCTACATGACGACAAAACCGCTGTTACAGATGTGCGAGTTGGTAAGTCTGCTTCTCTATACCATGGATTGAAACAATGTATAAATAAAGTAACTTGACAAAAAATAGTTTGAGACCATTTTAAATATAACAAACTCATTCATAATCCTCTGAACCTAATCCATGGATCCTTGTTTTAAGAAAGTATATTATTTATAAAATACTTTCATTTATTACTCAAATGAATATGTCATTTTTATTATTGTTGAATTTTAAGACGACACAGCAGACAGTGGGGAAAACAGAGCATACATAAAAAAGGGACATACGTGATAGTAGCAAGGGTGCACCACAGGTGGGTACTCAGAGAGCACTTAAAGATTTGAAGGCTGGGGTAGGGAATTCCATAGGTGGGTAGCATCAAGAGTGAAGTCGTGTAGGTGGGAGTAAGCGGTGGTTATCAGAGAAGAGGTGAGAAAGTGCACTGTGTGGAAACAAAAAAAATGTCTACCTTATAAAAGGAGCTTACAGGTTATCCAACACTCATTCTTCCAGGATTGTACACGGAGAAAACGTCTGTGGATATTCTCTGCAAGTATGACTATTAGTAGCCTAGACTACAGTAAATTGTGTGTGTGCAATGCATTTGCCATAGAGCTGTATGAACACAACTCACACTTCCTGACTGCGATATTTACCCTTTTTGCTTACACATTTTACACAGTAAACTACACCATACAATTGTTTTCGGTGTTGTAATTAGAGCCATTAGCTACCTGGGAGTATAGACACATAAGCAATTACGATTAATTGGTGTATTTATCACAAACATAGTGACAATCGCAGAAGACAACCTTTTCTGTACTTGTCATTAGCACCAATATCTATTTAGGTGTAGAAAAACACTGGCAATTTATGGTGATCACAACCATTGTATTTGATAAAACATCACAAGCAGTACTTGCACATTGTCAAAAAAACTCTTACACAAACTATTGTCATTCATGTATCAATACAAGAAAATATGTTAAAAACAAAAAGAGTCAGTGTGTTCACAACAACCTCAGAAGTAAACAATGTAATAATAAAATGCATTAAACTGTCATCGAAACTACTAATCCAAAAACAAATAAAAAAAACTTTATGGGGGATGATGCAGAATTTTTTTTAAAAAAAAAACCAGAAAGAATTCCAAAATTCTGCAATTTATGGAATGGCGCTGTAGAACTTTCTCCTGATTGTGAGCCACTGGATTATTGCCAACATCTGCCACTGACGTGCTCTCCTGCCCATGTTCTAGCTGTCTGAATGTGTTCACCATACCAGGTGTAACAATTAGTGATATGGAGCAAAGAAGTTACAAGCAGAGACTAAATTCCATAACAACCTTCTCGAGATATGTTAACTTGAACACTTAGATAATTTATAATGAGCAAAACCGCCGAGACGTAGTGCAAAATCCTATTTGGTGAAGTTATGCGCCCCTTTTTTCGCTGGTGTAACTGGTTTTCTGCCAATGTACATGAGTTTGTGAGGGAAGATGGCAGCATTTGGGAGGAGTTGGCCAGAATAAGGGTACTTCTTGCAGACATGTGCAATAGCAAGATTTCATTTTGTAAAGTAAAACTACTAAAATGTGGTAAAGGGGTAGAGTGAGCATTTTTAATGGAGTTCCTTGGTTTGGGAAGGTGCAAAGCCATCTCTGCTCCGCAAAAACACTTGAAAGTTCAGGTCTGAAAAAGTAAATTTGTAAAATTTGGTCCACTTCTACTATTTGCGTCTGAATTTGGCCAAATCAGTACAGATAGAATTTGTGTATTTCGCCATATTCCAGGTTCCTTAGCGGTGATTTTCTGCATTGAAACATGACATGTCATGTCTTATGACATGTCATAAGATGCCACCAATCAAGTAATTTCTTCAAATTTCTGGCCTGCTAGAGCTGCTCTGTCGGACTTCTAGTCGGGAGTTTTATGGATTGAGTTTCCAAGCAACTGGAGTGGCGGAAAGCACACTGCCACTGAACTCTGGAGCAGTCGAAACGCATTCTTTGGAGAGGCTGATCGCGCTTCACCATTTGGCAGAGTCCTGACTTCAACCCTATCTAACACAGACTATGAGCCAGGTGTTGTCGCCTAACATCAGTGACCGACCTCACTAATGCTATGCGGCTGAATGGATGTGAATCCCCACAGCCATGTTCCAAAATATAGTGGAAAGTCTTCCCAGAAGAGCGGAGGCTGTTATAGCAGTAAAGGAGGGACCAACTCCATTTTAATGCCCATAGTATTGGAATGAAATGTTCAGCAAGCACATATGCATGTGATGTTCGGGTGTCCACATACTTTTGGCCATGTAGTGTATTTTTGATATGTCCACCTGGGTGTGCATAATTTGTGCCAAACTGTGGCTTTTCTATACACCCCTGTGTCGTGGGATACGATAATGTCAGTAGAGTACTTTTACGAATGATCTTATTTCCTTCCTATACTGAGCAAGTGGAAGAGGAGTGTGCCAAGCTGATTGGTCCATGCTACTAGAAGCACTGCAACCAGTAGACTGGAATCAAGAAGCAGATAGCGACAAGCAATTGCTTGGCTACTACTGGCCACTGTTGGCAATTTTGTTCAGCACCACTACTACTAATATATTAATGGACAGTATTGTTACTATTGGTATATTACTACATACTATGACTGGCATTTTGTTGGGCTTCACCAATACTAGTAGCATAACAATATTGTCATTTTACTAGGCATTACTACTAGTGGTGAAATACTAATGGACATTACTGCAGGCATACTAATTGGCACTATTACTATGCTGCCATTTTCATGGGCATTCAAATAAGAGGTGGTTTATTAATAGGCATTACTGTTAATGCTGGTATACTGAATAGCAATACTTTTACTGCTGGCATATTACACTACTGCTGACATTTCACTGGGCATAACTACAAATTGTGCCATTTTATTAATGGTGGCTTATTACTGGACATTACTTTTACTGCTGAAACATTACTGAGCACTATTATCGCTGGCATTTTATTTGGCAATACTACTACTGGTGGCTTATTGCTGGGCATTGCTTTTAATGATGGCATAATACTGACCACTTATATTACTTTATATATTACAGTGCATTATCTACTGCTGCTGTACATATTACTGGACATCACTGGTGCTTTGGCATAACAGAAACTGTCTGGTGCTCTAGTAAAATTCTTTAATTTTGGTGGCTCATTATAATAGCCATAGAGTTCCACTGCACCCCAGTGGAGATTGTGAATTGCAAGGGAAATATTGACTTAAAAAAAGTAATTGCTATCCATCATTTATTTTTTTAATGAAGGAAAAAAAAAAAAGAAGTTATACACACATTTGAAGCCAGGGGTCGCTTGTGAGGCGATCAGGTTTATTGTTTTGTTCCTAAATCAATGCAACCTAAAATTACTTAAACTGTAATGGTGCCGTCATTACAATCAGAGGCAGAATGTCTTAAAATAGTGGTTCAACAAGATGCAAGTACCTTTTTTCTAAGGCAGATGCCATACTGTAGTGTTTGTCACTCGTAGAGCTAATGCATCTGGGTGTCAAGTAATCAGCCCAATTAATGTCAGAGTGGAAGGTGACTTTTACAGAATGAATGGCAGACCAATAATAAAACCATGTTTCATGATGGATCATTCCATCTTTAAAACTTCCATGGAAAGGCATTTCCCTTCTGAAATAGCGGTCAACGAATCAATTGTTAAAGGAATGTTAACCATAATGAACAGAGCACAATACAAGTATACCACAGATTGAGTACTAAAACTGATTTTTTTTGTAAGCTCTAAAATTCAACTGGACTTTGACATAAAAGCCACTAACTTTCCCAAACATTCATTAACTTCTCAGAATGAAATATATTTGGGGATGATTGTTGGGGAAAGCATTTTTTCCTATGCACAATAAAAAGAAAACAAGTTACTTTCAAAAAGTTTCATTAAGGACATTACAGGTATTATTAGCCTAAAACAGCAGAAAGCAGAGAACATTAATGGGTATATTTACTAAACTACGGGTTTGAAAAAGTGGAGATATTGCCTATACCAACCAGTTTCTAGCTTTCACTTATTTAAAGTGCATTCTACAAAATGACAGCTGCAATCTGATTAGTTGCTATAGGCAACATCTCCACTTTTTCAAACCCGCTGTTTAGTAAATATACCCCTAAGTTGTCTGAAAGCCTTACAAACGTGCAGATATTGTCATTTGGCAGGAATGCTCAATAACCAGCACCATGAAAGTTTTGGCCTCACTAAACAGTGTAGATAAGCTAGATCAACCAACTGGACATTCTTATGGAGGTTAGCAAACAACTTTATTTTCCATTTTGTCCAACTCATTCATAAGAATGGTTAGCCAGCGCCCAAATATGGTGTTTGGCCTGTCAGCTCAAAAGAACCAAAATAGTTAACAATAAATCACTGTGTGTAGATTAAATCAAAACTGGACAAATCACAGAAATCAGACTGCCATTGTGACTACAAAAAAAAAAAATTACTGCTGGTGCTCAGCTTTATTTTCTATTGATTTAAGGGATGCATATCTTCCCCATTTCCATAAGTAATCCTGCTGGCTCCTAGATATGAAGGACTCCTGAATTCTACATTAATTTGACCTGGTTTAAGTTACAAATCACACGTTATGGAAACAGTCAGACAACAAGTAATTCAGGAATGTATTACTTAACATTCACAATCCACACATCAGACAGATTAATTACGATTGTACAATTTTGGTATATAAACGCAATATCGTCTGTTGACTAATACAATTCTTCTATACATAATATTAAACACAAAGTTTCCTGAGATTAAAATACAACCTCTTAACAACTTTCACATATTATATACAAAGTTTTATTTCTGAATAAAAAAAAAAAAAAAGTCTGTAAAATGTCATGTTAATGACATTTTAAACTAAAATGTGCTCATAAGTCCTAACTCACTATGCCATACTAATTATGGGTTAAACTATGAATTGTGCTGAAAACATTACAAATCACATCATAGCTGTAAATACATGTGTAACTCATAATTGAGATAAATATAAAAATCATAAAAAGAATTAAAAGGTCACCTTAGAAGAAACCGTAAATTAGCAGAAAAAAATGTGTGTGTGTATATATATATATATATATATATATATATATATATATATATATATATATATATATATATATATATATATATATATATATTATAGCCGCTGTTGCCAACTGCACAAGGAAAATGCACTAGTTTCAATTCCAAATCACTTACAACAAACGTATCAGTCATCCATAGTATCGTAGGCTTCTTAGAGCAAGTAAAATATAGAACATCAAGAGGTGACCATGAAATTTAAATTTGGCCAGAAGAAAAACACTCCAGATTAAAACAGATGGGTTAAATACCTTACATTAGAAACATAAAATACATTGTATAGTGTACTTAATAAAGTCTATCAAAGGTTTTATACAAATATCATATTATCAGCATATACCTTCAGGTACAATATGTGGTATTAATCTGTTCTACCATAAAACTAAACACGTAAAAGACATAGGCCACAATAGAAATGTATGTTTTAAAAATACACCATTATATTTCTTTTAGTATTTGTTGACATCTAAAGTTTCAGTCCTTCCCATTGTGACAGAGCAGCACCTCATCAATGAGGCAGGAGCTGCTCAGCATTCCAGCGGGTCGGCTTTCCTCATATATGTTCAACTGTAATTGGATTATGATGAATAGCTCAAAATTTCAAAGCTTCTAAAAGGTATAATTCAGTTATACTCCATTCTGTCTGCAGCCTCATTCTTTTGCTATACCATATGATTATAGAAATTCTAGGTTAAATGCACACAGAAAGGCTACATTTTATAGCTTAATAAGAAAACAGGCAGCTTGGTTGAAGATCTCTAAGTTATCTATATTTTGACATGAACATATTAGTGTAATGGGCTAAACTAAGCTTTGCTAACTGCAAAAAGGCTGGCAACAGAGGTCTGCTAGGCTCCCTCAGAATTACACACATCTAGGGAAAGGAATTCTTGTTAGAAAGACATGTCCATAAGGGATTCTAGGATTAAGTGAATAACATACATTCAGAAGACCAGAGTGCTTAACACATACATCAATAGTAATACATTGGGCAAAGACACAAATATACATTATATACACAGTAAAACTCTTGTAAAGGGAACAAATAAGGAAAGACAGCACGTTGTACACTCCTGAATGCCCTTTTTAGACAGATAGCACAATCCAGAGAGACGCTTCTTGTAAATGACTGAGGAGAACTTGACACCTTAATCAGTTATTCAATGCTAAACTACCAAATATCATTCAAGTGTAAATTCAAGACAGAGGAAAAAAAGTTAAATGGCCAACATAGCCGATGTGACTGTTTAATCAATTAATCAAAAAAACACAAATGTAAGTTGTAATAGCAACTATACTTTCGCCAATTCAAAATTCCAGATATTGAACTTTCAAAACAGCTTCCTTGACTTTATTTTTTCTTTTAGCCTATTCCATATATAGTCACTTCTCTAGTATATTTTATTTATTTTTGCGTTTTATACACTGAACTCGTCAGCGGTTCATATTTAACAATGCAATAGCATGAATGAGACAAAATCCAATTTATCTTTATTAGTCCTTATGTATTAAGCTCTGAGCACATGACAGTAATAGCTTGAATCTTAAATACCTTCCTCTAAATCAGACCTACACTAATGAGTTACATAGTCAAGCAGGTTAAAAAGCAGAAATACTTCTTCCTGCAAACTGACTGGAGAACTTCAGTCTGGCAATAAAGTATGTTAAATGCCATACACACCTTTAGCACTGTTAAGACACAGGAGTATAACAGTACTAGTAAAACAAACAGGTCAAGCAAACTGATGATGCGACTGAAAATGCACATATCAAATTTTGTAACAAAACGAGGCCAACAAATATTCACCACTGCTTCATAAGAAAATTGTTATGAAAAGCCACATAAACACATAAGCCACATTTATTTAATGGAGTGCATTTTAAATGTAAAATTACCTCAGTTTCCAGCTTGCTTTCAGATTCCAGGATAATTCTCTAGATATATTAAATTTAGTTTCCAAATACTACACAAACATAACAGAGAAGATACCTGGGCTTCCAACTCCATTCATTCTACATGCTCATCTCAGCACAGTCTGTCCCGCAGCAACGTGAGAAACTAGCTAGAGTCTGAGGGACACCATCTGGCAGACCTGCAGGGGGGGGGGGGGGGGGGTAGGGGCGCAGAGCGCATGTGCATAAAGAACAAATCCCTATTCATGAAGAGGTACTCAAAAAAAAGGCATGGAGTCCAAACAAACAGTAGTCTGGACCATGCATAGGTAACTATAGGCAAAAACAGACAAGCATGTGACACATATATGATGATTCTGTACATGTCAGTCTTTCAATAAATCAAATTTAATAACGAAGATCCATCCAGTCAAGGAGAACAGCAGACTGAGAAACAATTGTAAATAGGCAGGTTCATATTAAGTGCAGAAATACATGCACCTGAATATAAAACAAACTTTCAATGTAATCAAATGGTACACAATTATTTTAAACCTATTAGATTCTCTTTTACTTTAGAGCAATAATTTCAAGGTCTAGCAACAACAACCAAAGGAAAATATCCTACAATAATACCTTAACAAAAGTGCACAGGGCACATACAAAACACACAAACATTCCAGGAAACCATAGACTAAACACTTCCAAGATATCTGAATGAATGAATGAATGAATAAGTAAAAACATGCAGATTGGTTAACAGTTGTATATTATTTTATAAAACACACTCCACAATATCTCAGCAAGGTTCCCTTATCAATGGGACAGCCATGATTATTGTCCTTGTAAATCTTTAACTGGAACTGCTCAGCATCCCATGTTTGGGATTGCTGAGATCAGGACTAAGGAGGGTGACAGGGATTGAGTACCACAGCTGTCCATCTGCCCAGGACACCTGAAGGGAGGTTCTTTTAGCAAAGTCACCCAAATATCCACCCTATATGCCTTTATTAGAGTTGTGCTGTGATTGTCAGAAGAGGTAGCGCCGACGTGACATAAACGCTGCATTCATATCTAGTATAAAGATGTACAGTACACACTGATACATTGATATCCCGGTCACATCGCACATTAGGTGTAATAGCAGCACAAAGGGACATCACGAACTTATACAGGGACACTGCACCACTTATCTCACAGACACACACAGAGAGAGGCGCACGGAGACAGCACAACAATACCACATGCGCATCACATCTCACTACTATGTAAACATGTATTATGTATGAGATGCAGAGAACATGTTCTGCACGGCTGTACTCCCGCAGCTCCATGACAGAGGAGCCACTGACAGGTCACATACAGACACTACACCGTCCGTCCCAGCCCCTTCCCCGCACACACGGAGTCGGGCTTGGTGTGTGACCCCAGTGATATTAAACCCTTCTGAACTCCCTCTATAGGTTATCTCTTCTCTGTTATCACGCGGGCTAGTACCAGGGGCTCCTACCCGCCTCCCTCTGAACCCCCGTGGACAGCCGGACACCACCCGCTGTTCCCCCCGTAGTTACCGGTATCCCGGTGATGCTCCGCTCCGCCGCCTCCTTATCCCTCACACACCAAGCAGGGCGCGAGCCCAGCAGCGAGCACGTGACTGCGCTGCCCGCGCTCATTGGTCAGAGGCTGCGCGAGGCCCCGCCCCCTTCGCCTGCACCTGAGGGGAGCGCGCAGGGAGCACTTGCACAGAGAGAGCCTGCACCTGAGTGGTGCGCGCGGAGGGCTGGCGGGCACGGGAGGGAGCTGTGCACCTGAGGTGGTACCTTCACCCTTCATGTACTGGGCATTCCCTTATCGGTGCCTGTTTATACCGTGTACCATTCTATCATGTACTTGTGCGTTTCCTTTTATAATATGCAGCTCATTATGTGAATACAATTATACCGTGTTCATCCCTATAACTGTGCAATTTTACCATGTAAAGCTAGGTACACACTACACTGTTTTCATCCAATAATCCGCTAAATCAGCCGACATACGACCGCTCGTTCAAATGTCGGGTCAGTGTGTACAGTGACACGATGGTCGAAAGTCTGCCCTAATGGACGATTATCGTCTCATTTGGTTGGTCGTACCCTTTAATATTTTCGTTCCAATCTCGTTTCCTTTGTGTAGTGTGTATAAACTTCCGACCGATCCACAACAGTGAGTACGAAATTATAGTCATTGCTCACGACAACATGGCTGTAAAAAAGTCGCTAAAGGGAAGTCTGCACTTCCCTTTATCGTCCTAAACAAGGCTAGTGTGTATGCAGTCCATGGACCGAGCGATCGGAACATCGGACGCATGTAAAATAGCTCGGCATAAAAAGTTGGTTGAAATTTCTGTAGTGTGTACCCAGCTTTAGGCACATATGTGTGTTCTCTTGAGTCCTTCAATACGAAATCTATATATTTCAAGTCAATGTAAACAGCAGAGAAACAAAAACACCCATACCCAAAGCAATTGTAATTAAGCAAGTTCATATTAAGTGCTGAAATACATGCACCTGAATATAAAACAAAGTTTTTGGTCCAAGAACAATAGTATAGTACCAGGAGCCCCAGGGCTAGTCCAATAGTGGGCAACCTTGCTCTTGTTCATTAGTTAACTGCATTTTGTTTCCTTTAAAACAGATGTGTCCACACTCAGTCCTAAATGGCTAGCAACAGTTCATGTTTTCAGGATTTCTTTAAACATGCACAAGTGAGTTAATCTTTTTGGCTGGCTCAGTAATTATCCCACTGGTTTCTACACACAGGCTACTTTTGCCAGCCAGCCAGCCTGTGAATAGTACCCATTTCAACTTTTCTGTGTATAAAAATGTGTAGGGTTGCTGTAAGGGTAGCGAGGTCTAGGTGTAGTCTGTGCAACACTTGCTGCATGAGTGCATAACACCTATAAATGTGTGTCATGCAGAATGGGTAGATGCAGTTAGATAGGTGGCATTTTTAATGAGGCTGAAGTTAGCTTCTTATTTCATGCCCAAAACAGTGTTGTAACTGACCACTCTGTGTTGCTTTCCACTGGCAAATTGGTGGCCCAATGGCATTTAACCCTTGCAAAACTGCAGCTACTTATTAAAAATGATAAAATATGGTGACTTTGCCCCCTGATTTCATGTCCAAAACATTGTTGGGTCAGGCTAAATACTATTGCAGTATGTATAAGGGACAACCTTTAGTGTTAATCTGATGTGAAATCAGTGATCCAACTTGATTTAATCCTTTAAAAATAAGCTTTTTTGAAGAAGAAGCTGGAGCGTGAATAAGAACTGACTAAGAAGCTGGCCGAATAAGAAACTAACTTCAGCCTAGTGCATTTTTACTAGTTTTTTACTGGGGCGACACAGAGGACCAGGAGAGAATAGATCCATGTAACCCTTGTCCCTCAAAAATGTTAGATCACCTCTGCTAGATAGCATTAGAGCACTTTTAACAGTGATTTGATGCTACAGAGGGAAAAGAGAGATATATCTTTCCTTGCTTAAGATAACCAGTCCCTTTTAAAAGAAGTCACTGGGATTTCATGACAGTCTCTATACAGATGCAGTGTATCTCCATTGGGGATCCAGTGTTCAGACTATGTGCTGTGTCTTAAGCTGGGTATGCACTACAGAAGATTACTGCAAATGTAATTTCTGTAACAATTTTACCAACGACAAAGTTACAATGAGCATGCAGATTTATGTGTACACACCTACACAATTTACTTTAAGATCTGTGCTCTTTGTCTGTCATAACCATCTACTGAAAAGACTGTGACTGCACACTCTATGGAGCTCTGTCTACACTGCTAGTCGTGAGTTCATACACACTTCCACATTTGCCGGACATCGTTGATAGTGATTTTTAGCTGATTTATATACTCAAATCAAATGATACAATCTGCTTTTGTACAATAAAACATGAATGTGGGAGCATACACTCTAATGTGATATCGAACAACAGCCGTTTATCGTGTGATTGGCATAATTGGTTGAATTACCTTAGTGTGTACCCAGCTTTGCCAATCTTGTGTTTGGTAATCAATTCTAAAGCTGGGTACACACTTATGCAATTACCGTGCAGATCACGCGATAAATGACCATTTGGACCGATATTGCAAGAGTGTACACTTCCACTATCATGTGTTTTGGTATGATAAAATATTGCATAGTTTAATTTTGTTTTATAAACTTCCTAAAAATCATGATCAATGATGGAACAATGTCGGGCAAGTTTGGAAGTGTGTACACACTCACGAATGTCTGTCCGACAGTTCCTTCAACAGCGCTACCTTGTGGGCATGCATATTTAAATCTATAATGTTTCCTACGTGCTGTGTTTTCTAAACATACAATGTAAGCACATGGAAATAGTGATGTTTTCATAGGGAATCAATAGTAAACATTTTTTACATGCTTTGTCCTCTTTGTTCATGAATCCAAGTGTATACAACAAGAATTGTAAATACATGTACAAATATACTGTATATTCTCAATAAAGTCTCACTTATTTACTGATGTGCCATGTGTAAATTTCTTACATTTTGTTTCTCTCTCTCTCTTTCTCTCTCTCTCTCTCTCTCTTTCTCTCTCTCTCTCTCCTCTCTCCTCTCTCCCTCTCTCTCTCTCTCTCTCTCTCTTTCTCTTTCTCTCTCTCTTTCTTTCTCTCTCTTTCTCTCTCCTCTCTCTCTCCCTCTCTCCCTCTCTCTCCTCTCTCTCTCTTTCTCTCTCTCTCTCTCTCCTCTCTCTCTCCTTCTCTCCCTCTCTCTCCTCTCTCTCCTCTCTCTCTCTCTCTCTATATCTCTCATCACATGTCACATGTCACTGTGTAGGCCTTTCTTTTAGGCATTATCAAGGAATGCTGCCAAATAAACCAGAATTTTCTTTATGAATACTTTTTTTTTCCAACAGAGGAAAATTATTTTAATTCTTTTTGAAACTTCACAATATAGACTGAAATGATTGATACATTACAAGATATACATATATGAACCGTTACCAAAAATAAGTCAGTAATCAAAGCTATACAGCATCCAGATATAATTGTCATCTCAATATAATCATTTACCAAAAAGCATACATATTGACTTTTTCAAGTACAGGGTACAGCATGTATTCTGTCCTGTGGTCTTATGACTATGTCTTAAAATATATAATTTTTTTTAAAAAAAATTGCATTATATATATACATATAACCATATATACAATACTGTGTCAAGTTTTAGGCAGGTGTGGAAAAATGCTTTAAAAAAAAAAAAGTTAATAGTTTATTTTTATCAATTAAAATGCAAAGTGAATGGACAGAACAGACACACAGGGCTAGATTTACTAAACTGCGGATTTGAAAAAGTGGGGATGTTGGCTATAGCAACCAATCAGATTCTAGCTGTCATTTTGTAGAAAGCACTAAATAAATGAAAGCTAGAATCTGATTGGTTGCTATAGGCAACATCCCCACTTTTTCAAACCCGCAGCTTAGTAAATCTAGCCACAGTGTTTGAAGGAACTCGGCAGGGAGGTTGTTTCAAACATATTGGAGAACTAGCCACAGATCTTCTGTAGATGTAGGCTTGCTCAAATCCTTCTGTCTCTAAATATAATCCCAGACAGACTCGATGATGTTGAAATCAGGGTTCTGTGGGGTCCATATCATCACTTCCAGGACTCCTTGTTCTTCTTTACGCTGAAGGTAGTTCTTAATGACATTGGCTGTATGTTTAGGGTTGTTGTCTTGCTGCAGGATAAAGTTGGAGCCAATCAGACGCCTCCCTGTTGGTATTGCATGATGGAAAAGTAACTACCTGTATTTCTCAGCATTGATGACACCATTAATCCTGACCAAATCCCCAACTCCATTTGCTGAAATCCAGCCCCAAACTTGCAATGAACCTCCACCACTATATTTCTGCACCCCAGTTCCTATGTTTTTGTGCATAGTTGCGTCGCTTGACCTTGTTTCAACGTCTAAGGTATGGCTTTTTGGCTGCAATTCTTCCATGAAGACCACTTTGGCCAGAGTTTTCCGAGCAGTAGATGGGTGTACCTGGGTCTCACTATTTTTTTCCAGTTCTGAGCTGATGGCACTGCTGGACATCTTCCTATTTTGAAGGGAAGTAAGCATGATGTGTCTTTCATCTGATGCACTGCCAATTTCCTTGGTCGTCTGCAGCACCTATGGTCCTCACTGTTGCCTGTTTCTTTGTGCCTCTTCAAAAGAGCTTGAACAGCACATCTTCAAACCCCAGTCTGCTTTGAAATCTTTGCCTGGGAGAGACCTTGCTGATGCAGTATACCTTGTTTCTTGTTTCTGTGCTCAGTCTTCCCATGGTGTATGACCTGTGACATGAAACTGTCTTCCACAGCCTCACGTTTGTAACAGAGTTTGGCTGTTTCTCACTCAGTTTTAAGCCTCCTATACAGCTGTTTAAGTTAATGACTGTGTTTTCAACTTAAATATGAAAGTGACGATTGTTAAGGTACTTCTTTCAATTATCTACATCCTTCAGTTTGTCTGTGATTTATTATAAACCAGTTAACTGGGAGTCCATTAATCAAGACACACACGAGTATATCCTTTTAAGATCCTGAGCTGAGGTCATTTATTTTGCATCACCTTTTTATAGAGCTTATTGGGTCACTACATTAATTATTCCTCCCAAGTCTTTTAAGAATATAACATACGTTGCTACTAGCTACAGTATAACATATTCAACAACGCCCCCAGTCCTTATTTGGATATCCGTAGTTTTCTCTTTCATCCAGCCAGAGGCTCTCACTGGCAGAGCAAATTGAGTGCTTGAATATAGAGGGACTAGCGGTCTCTCCGGACCGCTGTCACTCTTGAGGCCTCACCGATAACTGGCGCTGCCATTAGGCATAGAGGGCCGGTTATCGGAATGAAAGAAAAATGCCGGCGGCCATTTTAAAATCCGCAGAGGAGAGAAAACGGAAGGGGGCCATACCAAGATCCCCCCTCATACATAGGAGGGGGCATCGGGGTGAAAATCCGCTGCGCAGACCACTACTCTGCCATATATTATTTATTTTCTTTCTCCCCGCTAATGGGGCAGGAAAAGCACTACAGAGAGACAGCATTATCAGAGGGGGGGGGGGGGAGCTAAGATATAGAGCTCCCCTGCTCTCCAGGGAAAATTGGACTAGCCCGGCCTGTTGGCGCCAAATAGAAGCCCGGGAAAGGACGTAGAGCAGAGGGAGCAGGCACCAGGCGCTGCTGTTGGACTTCTCCCCTGTTTGGCCTGTGGCTAAGTATCTGATTTATTAAACATATATTATTGTATTGCTGACTGCAAAGTGGGCTAGTGGGAGTTATATTATAGTGCTCCCACTTGCCAGGTTATTTTATTTTGGTTTAATAATTTACAAGTATAACTTTTATGTTCGATTACTTGTTTCTTTTTCATATTATTTTCTCTGCTGTCTCTCGCTCTCTAACAGCTAAATTTAAGTCTGTATGTTTGGTGTGCCTTCCTTTGTAAAATGACAGATAAAGGAAAGGGCCCTAAAGTAAAGTGTTTCACATGTTCAAAATGTAATGCAAAATTACCTAGTGGGCAGAAGGACCCGTTGGTACTATGTTCTGTCTGCGATGCAGGGGGTCCCCCTACGCAATCCCAGCTTGTTGCAGCCCCAGTGACGGAGGAACTGGCCTGGGTGGCCTCCCTGACACAGTTGGTTTCCTCTTTAGCACAGATGGTGTCACAGTCCAATCAGCTGATGTCTACTGTGGCAGCCGCGGTGGCTACTAGTGCTAGTATGCCTTTGGGCCTCCCTGCTGCCACAGGTTCTTTTGAAGAGTCTATGCCAGGACCTACCTCATTGCTTATAGACCAGGCCCCTGTTCCCACAGAACCGGCATGGTCCGCAGCATTTATTAAGGGTTTGGATAAACTAAACCAGTTACTTGAATCCCCAAACACCCCGCCTGCTAAAAGGAAGAGGCCTAGATCCACTAATACCCTTATGGTCCTTTCAGACCCGGAGGGGGTTTCAGAGGAGGAGGGGGAATTATATTCTGATCCTGACCAGGGGCAACCTTTGGAGCAGGAAGAAGACCCTAAAAGCCATTTTATTATTGATTTGGTTTTAGCAGTAAGAGAGGCGTTGGACCTCCCAGAACCGGAGGATCCTACTCCTAGAGACAGAAGTCTCTTTAAGAAGGCCAAAAGGAAGGCTATTCGTTTTCCCCCTTCTATAGAACTCAGAGATATTGCAGAGGGAGCCTGGAAACAGCCTGATAAAAGGTTCTCTGTTCCCAGAAAGTTCCCTTCCCTGTATCCATTACAGGAGGAAGATGTGGCCCGCTGGGAGAGTATTCCTAAGGTAGATATTCCAGTAGCCCGGTTGGCTAGACACACTTTACTACCATTCCCTGGTTCAGCAACTCTGCAGGATGTCAATGATCGCAGGGTGGAATCCCAGATAAAATCTATATTTGTAGCTGCGGGTTCTTCCTTTAGACCCACATTTGCTTCAGCTTGGGTTGCTAGAGCCATGGAAACATGGGCAGACCAACTGGCAGAGGCCTTACAGGACTCAGATTTACTTCCCCTGGCTTTGCATCTGAAAGAGGCATCGGGGTACCTTTATGAGGCGGCTCATAACTCAGCGTCTGTGTCCTCCTCTATTCAGGCTGCATCCATTTCAGCAAGAAGAACGTTATGGCTGAAATCCTGGGAAGGAGATTCAGAATCAAAGAAATCCGTTGAATCCATTTCTTTTTCAGCAGCAGGTTTGTTCGGGCCGGAATTGGATACTATGATTTCCCAGGCAACAGGGGGCAAAAGCACTTCTTTGCCGGTATTCTCAGGTAGAGGCAGGACTTCTCGGGTCAGCTCCTTTTGTCAGCCCTTTAAAAGGAACTCCTGGCCTAGAGGACAGTCATTTAGAGGTAGACAACCAGATGCTCGAGGCTTCTCCGTCAGGGGTAGATCCTCATTTGCGGCTAGGCACCAGGCCTCTAGGACACAGGAGAAGCCTGCATCCTGACGACCACTCTACTCTGCCAGAGGTGGCGCCGCGGGAGGCGACGTCTGTCTCTGTTCGGGAACAGTGGGCAGCGTCATCCCAAGGCACTTGGATTCGGGGTATTATAGCAAGGGGGTACATGATAGACCTGCTGGGTCCAGTACCACATTGTTTTTTTGTAACACCTCTACCCCGAGAGCGATCAAGAAGTCAGGCAATACAAGTTTGTGTCGCCTCTCTTCTTTTACAAAGAGTCATCTGCAGCCTAAGATTCACAGTGGGGTCCTCCCATTACCAGAGAGGTTGGGGGGCGGTAATCTGGCACCTCCGGCTCCAGGGACCTGGGTTGGTTCAGGAATCAGCCTTACCAATAAATGGGTTACAGTTGTAGGCAATTCTTTTAGCCCTTCGGGGGGCCCAGTCCCTCCTTTAGGGCCACCCTGTCAGAATTCAGTCCGACAATGCCACGGCTGTGGCATATGTCAACAGGCAGGGAAGAACCAGGAGTGCAACCGCAATGAAGATTGCAGCTCAGATTTTTTGTTGGACAGAACAGTAGGTTCCGGAAATTTCGGCAGTATTCATTCCAAGAATAAGGAATTAGGAGGCCGACTATCTAAGTCGAAATCAAATGATGCCGGGGAGTGGTCACTTCATCCGGATGTATTTCAGTCTCTAGTTCAGAGGTGGGGTCTTCCGGATATAGATCTCATGGCCTCCAGACACAACAAGAAGGTTCACAGGTTTTTCGCAAGGGCAAGAGATCCCTTAGTGGTGGCAGTGGACGAAATGACGATGTCATGGGAGCTCAGGTTGGGATACCTGGTTCCTCCGATTCCCATGCTTCCTCGCGTGCTCAGACGAGTAAGGCAAGGGGGTCTTCCGATAATACTAATAGCTCCCTCATGGCCACGCCGTGTGTGGTACGCAGACATAATCTCCATGGCGATAGGATAAGGATTTCATCTTCCGCCATGAGACGACCTCCTTCTTCAAGGTCCCTTCCGTCACCAGAATTTTCCTCAGATCAGTTTAACGGCATGGCTGTTGAAGCCAGCCTCTGGAGGGCTAGGGGTTTTTCCTCTAGTGTAGTTAACACTATGATGCAAGCTCGAAAACCAGTTCGGCTCGCATCTATCAGCGGATTTGGAGAGCCTATATCAGATGGTGTGAAAATAGGTCATATCACACGTCTTCCTTCCGTCTCTCTCGCTTATTGGCTTTTCTTCAGCATGGGCTGGAAGCAGGTCTTCGTTTAGGTTCCCGAAAGGTTCAGGTATCGGCACTGTCAGTCTTTTTTCATCGGAAATTAGCGGATTTACCAGATATCAAGACTTTTCTTCAGGGAGTCTTACATATTCAACCTCCCTATGTTCCACCTACAGCACCATGGGATCTTAACCTGGTACTGGACATGCTTAAAGGGCCTCCCTTTGAACCTTTACCTGAGGCAGATTTTAGGTGTTTGACCTGGAAGGTTGTTTTTCTTTTGGCAATTGCATCGGCACGTAGGGTATTGGAATTGGGAGCTCTGTCTTGCCGGGAACCATATCTGGTTTTTCATGAGGACAGAGCGGTTTTGAGAACACTCCCCACTTTTGTTACAAAAGTGGTGTCCTCCTTCCATTTGAACCAGGAAATTGTAGTTCCGGTTTTTTCATCTTCTTCTCACTCTGATAGGCAGTTTATGAAAAAGATAGATGTGGTTAGGGCTCTCCGTATTTATGTCAAAAGAACATCTCAGATTAGACGAACCGATTCTCTGTTTGTCCTATATGATGCTAACAAAAGAGGATGGCCAGCCTCTAAACAGTCCATTGCAAGATGGATTACGGCAACTATTAGGCAGGCTTACACAACAGCTAACCGGCCTGTGCCGGAGAGACTTACGGCCCATTCCACCAGATCGGTAGGGGCGTCGTGGGCAGCGAGAAATGGGGCTTCTGCTGACCAGCTTTGCAGGGCAGCCACCTGGTCTTTTGTCCACACATTTACCAAATTCTATCAATTTAATGTATTCGCATCTGCGGATGCAGATTTTGCTCGTAGTGCTCTACGAGCAGGGTTTTCACAGCGGTCCCACCCTTAGGGGGCTGCTTTAGAACGTCCCCATGGTAAGCAGTGTCCCCCAGACTGGATGAAAGAGAAAAGAGGATTTATATACTTACGTTAAATCAGTTTCTCTGATTCCATCTGGGGGACACTGTGATCCCTCTCTTCTGCTTTTCCTCTGTGTGCTCTTGTTTGGTTGACCATTCTCCTTGGGGCTTTTTAAATTAACTGAGGAGGAAGAGGCAGGGGGGGAGTTATATAGGGGAGGGGTCTGTCAGCAGTGCTAGAAATTAACTAGCTAGGTGCCAACTCCCATGCTCTCCTTCACATCCCATGGTAAGCAGTGTCAACCAGACGGAATCAGAGAAACGGATTTAACGTAAGTATATAAATCCTCTTTTCTTTCTCCCATGAACAGTCACGAGTTGAATTTCTTTATCTGTATGCTTCAGTTCTCAGCTTGCGATGCTGTGGAGGGGACAACCAAATTCTATCCTTCACTGATACTAGCAAGGCCACAGCTGTAAATTGGTTCTTAGAACATCAACTGATTTGTCTGTTAAGGTTACACAACTCAGTGTTTTTTCTATATTATTACCACCATTCTGCCTTGTAAGCCTCCTAATCCTCCACATGATCATTATCAGCTCTTTGGTATGATTGGTTAATCATACACCTGACTATAATCCTACAAAATCCCTGACTTTGTGCAAGTGTACCTAGAAAAATTGATGCTGTTTTGAAGGCAAAGGTTGCTCACACCAAATATTGATTTTAGATTTCTCTTCTGTTCATTCACTTTGAATTTTGTTAATTGCTAAAAAAATGTTTTTAACACTTGTGTTTTTGAAAGCATTCTTACTTTGCAGCATTTTTCAGCACCTGCCTAAAACGTTTGCACATTACTATATGTTGTATAGCCATGAGTGATGTGAGGTGTTTAACAAATTGTTACACACTCTTCAAACAGAATAGTCTATAAATCCACTTATTTGAATGATATGATTTAAATATGATTGATTTGAGTATGATTGAACTATATTAAGAATTTATCATTTGAACTGTACTGAGCCTTTCAGCAGTATTTTGTCATTCAAGTGATGTAAATCTAGAGATCAAGATAATTTTTATCTAGTTGAACAATTTTTTTTTCACGTCATTGATGTTTCCCCTCAATGCATTGAGATATTCTTGCAGCTTTGTCATCTTTCGGCTACACCAGTTGCATCACCGGAAGCCTGAGAATGTTTAAAGTTTGAACCCACCTTTTCTGCTTCCAAACTTTCGTCTGAAATGATAATGATATCTATGTGAGAAACGGAACCAAAAATTTGTTATGTTTCACGTTTAACGGGATACAATATTTAATTTTAACACTCAATGGACTACTAGCATTTGCTTAATTTGGACACTGCTTGAAATCAGCAAGGTGGCTTAGTGGTTAGCACTTCTGTCTCACAGCACTGGGGTCATGAGTTTGATTCCTGACCATGGCCTTATCTGTGTGGAGTTTGTATGTTCTCCCTGTGTTTGCGTGGGTTTCCTCCCACTTTCCAAAAAATAAACATACTAGTAGGTTAATTGGCTGCTATAAAATTGACCTTAGTGTCTATCTGTCTGTGTGTTTGTGTATGTTAGGGAATTTAGACTGTAAGCTCCAATGGGGCAGGGACTGATGTGAGTGAGTTCTCTGTACAGCACTGCGGAATTAGTAGCACTATATAAATAGCTGATGATGATGTTCCTCTTGGGTTTGTTCTGGTATGCTGTCGTGATGGTCAATACCAACTGTAGTAAAATATAGATGTGATATATACACATATAGGCACAGGGTACACCGCATGACATTTTACTTATTTATGATTGGTTTTTTTACCTTCGACTTCCTCTTTTATTTCCACATTGGCTATGGCACAGTTTTTTTCTCTGTTGATGTAGATAGTTCAGCATTCATTCTTCTTTCTGTAAAGATATTACACTGTTTAGTACAAAATAATTGTTGGCATTGTTAATTATTTCGTTTAAAAAGTTTTACCCCTATTTGAATACTCCCTGTTTTTAATGTTTATTTGTATTTTATTTTACTTATTTTGTTCCTTGCTTTTAAGATCAGACCATCCCTTTTGTGTCTAACTTGTTTCTTCTTTATTGTCTCGTAACATATTATTCGATCTTTGCATTATTTCCTTCCTGACATTTTTTTTTTCAAAGCATTATAAGCCATGTGGTCCAGAATTCTGGCTATCATCACCAGCTCCCTCTGACTCATTGGTTTTGTTCTTTTCCCATCATCCGATGGCATCCCTTGTTCTCCTTCCCCTTCCACTCCTCTATCAATATTTTATCTCCTCCATCTTGTGACATACCGCTGGCTCATCTTTATCTAGAATATTCTCATGCAAAAGTGGGCTTTTACAATTGGTATGGACCATTTCTGGCAGTTCTAGTAACATAGTTTGGCGAATGTTCATTCATCATTAGCGTTTGTCAGCGGTCGTTTTTGAAGTTTTACTACTTTCTGAGCGGATTTCTTGATTTATCTCCTTTATTTCATCGCTATTGTACCAAGGAATGTACTGACGTATGGCCTTGTTTATATGGGGCAACAAGGTGGCTTAGTGGTTAGCACTTCTGCCTCACAGCACTGGGGTCATGAGTTTGATTCCTGACCAGGGCCTTATCTGTGTGGAGTTCGTATGTTCTCCCCGTGTTTGCGTGGTTTTCCTCCTGAGTGTTTCGGTTTCCTCCCTCACTCCCAAAACATGCTGGTAGGTTAATTGGCTGCTATCAATTTGATCCTAGTGTCTCTCCCTCTCTCCCTCTCCCCCCATAAGCTCCAATGGGGGCAGGGACTGATGTGAGTGTGTTCTCTGTACAATGCTTCAGAATTAGTGGCGCTATATAAATGATAATGATATGATGTTTGTGTGGATGGAAATATTATTTTTTTCATGTTATCTGATAAGAATGTAAAGCACATGAAGGATTTCATTGAGGCCTACAGATCTCAATACTGCTTATGCAAAGCGAGTTCAAAGACTATTCAAAAAGCCTGAAGCAGATGAAGGCTTATGAGGAAAGGGTGAGTCTGCCTTCCTCACTATCCTGAGGTATTCAAGGATTAGGTCAGAGGGAATATACAAAACATGCAAGCATCCCCATACATCTCCAATCTTCTCTCTCCATTCACACTCCCTCGTGTTTCCTGCGATCGACCAATGACCGTCTCCTCTCCTCCGTTTTGATCACCTCATCCCACTCCAGGATTCCTCCCGGGCTGCCCCTCTCCACTGGAACGACCTCCCTCGCTCCATCCGACTGTCCCCTAATTTCTGCACCTTCAAAACGGGCACTCAAAACTGAAAGCCTATCAGCCATCCACCTAACCTTCTCTCCATGTTAGATCTCCTCACCTCTCCCCCTGTCCCGCTACTCGCTCCTCTTGCACTTGATCATCTCCACGGACATCTTTTGTGCCTCCTATCTGTTTGCCGTCCCTTTGGGATGTAAGCTCTTACGAGCAAGGTCCTCTTCCTTCCGGTCTGCCTACTTATTCTTCTGCTCCAACTTCACTTTACAAGCTATGTTTGTAGCTTTGAAGTCTTGGTATTATTTGTTTATTGTTCTGCACAGTTCCCTGTATGGTCGACTACCTGTAATCTGTACGGCGCTGTGGGAATCTTATGGCACCTTATAAATAATAATAATGTACCGTATCCTGCAAAATGCTAAATAAGATGGAGGTTTCTAAAATATCTAGGGCAGCAGCTGAAGATGTGCAGATGTTCTCCCCAGAAAACTTTGCCAGCCAGGTGGCATTAAAAAGTAGCCGAGTGGGGGGTAGTGTAATACTTTGCAATAATATTGAAAAATGTTGGAGGTTATTGCCCACACCTGCCAGGACTGGTGGTCAGTGGTCTAACACACACTGCTGCCTGCAGTGCTCGTATAGTACCTGTTCTAATAGGAGAAACAATGGCTTATTCTATTATTATAGGCCTCTGTTGGGCTCCAAGAACCGAATGGCAAGTAAAACCAGCCGGGTGGAGCACCCGGGAAATAGTTGCTGGGGAGAACACTGTGTACCAAAGTTGTGGTACTTTGATCTCCTGAGGTTCACAGCGGATCAGGAGATCGCCAGGCCATCTACTGGAAACTTGCTCCAGGTGGAGTCAAGTTCCTCATCTGTCCCTCAAGAAACTGAAGATATATCGTCAAGTGGCATAGTGATTGTTGTCTCCCTCTTTACCTTCTCCCCATTGTGTCTATTTTCAATAAAAAACTTTGGTTTGTGCCCCCCCCCTTCCCCCCTCCAACCCATTCCCCTTTCACAGCATGAAGTTTTATTGAATGTAATGTCTATTTATGTACCCTTCCCTTTGTGTCTGTCCTCAATAAAAACTATTTGCTCGTGACTCCATTACCCTACCCCTCTCACCTACCTCCCCCTCACATCCAATGTTATTTTGTTGCACTGTGATACGGTTTAAAGTTTGAATGGTTAGTGCAGTACTTTATGTATATAGTGTAGGATGTCATGTCTTGTACTTTATGCCCTGTATTGTACTAAAACGTATGCATGATCATGTCTTACGGTGTACTGTGTACACTTGAATGAAACGTATGACCTGTGTTTTTTGTACTTTATACAAATAAAGCTACTTTTTCAATAAAAAAAAAAAGTAAGTAAACACAATCATGAATGCTTAAAATATTTATTAACATATTGGTCAAAATGAGTACTTCAATAGAACATAGAATGTCAATGTACATACATTATATTATAGCATTCTGCCATGACACTACCTTCACCATTAAAATATTGCAGTGTTTAACTTGGCCTTTTCACTGGCATCTCTCATTTGAGAAGACTCCAGTGGTGTCAACCCTACCACTTCCTCAACACAATCTGTACTATGCTCCATAGTAGAAGTTGTGTTCTGCAAATTGGGGCCTTTATGCCTAAGATAGATGTGTAGGACACAACACGTCTTGTCTATTTTGTCAAGGCGAATATTAATGGCGGTATAAAAATTCCTGACCCTATTAGTTAATATACCAAATGCATTCTCCAATATTCGCCTTGCTCTTGATAATCTGCAATTAACTACTCTCCTTTCTGGTGTGAGCTTTATGGGGGAAAGTTTTCAAAATATTAATTTGGAGTGCAAACTGTTCATCAGTCACAAAATAAAGTCCTAATTTTGTTTGGGAAGGTGTGGGCAAATTAAGTCAATTGATTTTTAAGCTTGTCATGGAAGGGTGCCTGTTCCAATGTGCCACCATCAGATACTTTGCTATAATGTCTAATGTTCACAAAGATTAATTCAAATTTTGCATCCACTATGGCTGTCAGGATAATACAGAAGAATCTCTTGTTAGTGTAGAAATCGGAGCCTCTTTTAACTCTGACATAGTTTGGCGAATTTCACATTTCTTTAAATTCCTCTGCGATAACTTGCCATTCCTCAACCTTTGATGGGAACTGAACAAGAAAAATTTGTGTAATGTTAAATTGAAACATGTATCTATTGCTATCCTACTAACTCTTTTAATTTATATTTTTTTTACACAGACGTATGCCTTCATTGAGGAGGGGTTTTCTGATGTGGTGGAGGATCCTGTGGAGACTTCTGTTCCCACCCAGCCGAGTTCAGAAGCCACTCTGTAACCTGGTCAACAACCTGCCAGGAGGGGAAAGAAAAGGCCAGAGGTCATGACTTGTCGGATACTAGACTTGGCCAACAGGCTGATGGAAAAGGAAGACTATGAGTGTGAGCTGATGTGTGCAGCAATACCAAAAAAAACCTAAAACACTTCAATGTAGAAAACATGGCCAAACATTTGATTGTGGAGGTCAAAGGGGAGTTCGCCCAGTACACAGGGTTGACATAGTTTCCCCCGAGCCATGCCCAAGAGATCTATAGGCCTGCCCCATCCCTTCTTTTGCTGCCACTCCCCCACAGGCAACATCAATTCATGGAATAGACTGTCCAGTACCCCTCCTGTCTATAGGACCTCCACACCAAGCAGCAGTGCCAGTATGCTGCAATATAGTGGAAGTCCTTAATCATTGGAAAATGTTGAATAGTACCAATATGAGCACCTTTTTACTTTATTTTTATATTTATTTATTTTTTTGCTTTTTTATAGCTAGATATATATTTGTGTGTTTTCTTTGATATGTTAATAAGTTTAGTTTATATGGTAATAATTTTTTTTAAAAGATATGTGTTTTTCTTGCACAAACCATTATATTGTCACTGGAGAACATGTATGTTGGCCTCATCGGTCTTTGGTGTGATAAAAACCAAAGCTTGCTGTGAAATAGCTGTGCTGTAATGGAGATCAGCCAGTGTCCTTCCAGTAGTCAAAATTCTCATGGTAGCAATCAGTATCTGCTCTGCAGATATGGGTCTCCTTAAACATGTGTCCTCCTTTTGTATGAGTGGGGTGACCAGTTTCATCAGCTCCTTGAAAGTAGGGTCATTCATTCGCAGGAAATTCCTAAAATCATCAGGATTATTCTCCTGTATCTCCTATAGCAGTGGAAAGGACTCTCTTCTCAGCAACCAGTCCTTTGTCCAACAACTGTGATGTTTCCATCTCCCTTTTCTCAGTTTATTATTTGTTCCCAGATAGCAAGTGGTTAATAATTAGTATGTCTTTTTTGTACACACGTCTAGGCATATTTAAATTACTGCTCAGTAATAATATTGGGGTTGTATGATTTGTATCATGTATTTTTATATATCCCAGGTCGCAGCACATAATAAATAGCATTGTTCATTAGATCATCAGATATACAAAGTTATAAATATCTGTTATAACAATATCTGCTGTCAGGTATACAAAAGTTGAGGCTATACTTGATGCCAAGCCTAATTTGGAGAGCAATAATAGGTATCAAATCATTTACAGACCCATAGCTGGTACCAGGTCCAATATGTGAATCAAATCTAGCGCCATATCTATTATACAGACCCATATCTGATGCCCAGTCTAATAAGCCAGTTTCTAAGTATCCCAGTGGAGCATGCAGGCCTATATCTGAAGCCAACTCTAGAATTTAGACATGTATTTGGTGCTGACTCTAATACCCAGAGCCATATCTGGTCGTATACTTATTTTGACAAACCATTAGCTCTCCAAATTACCATGCTTCCCTCCACATCCAGGAATGTCAGTCTACTGGCTGATATTGCTGTCTCCAGGCCTGCAATGAAATTAAATTTGGCACCCAGTCACAATTCATTGCAAGACATAAACCAATGATAGAACTGCTTGACAGATGTTTGGGTATCCAGCGACAGGTGTGTGTGTATGTCTCTTTCAAAACAGGAAGCATTAAAGTATATTATTTGTTTATATGGCACCGCCAATGTCAGTTTTGGGTTAAAATTGATTGCCAGAAAGGAGTCTGTTTTGTAAACAGGTTAAGAGAATGCTTTGTATGCTAGTCAGATGAATGTGCACTATGTAATTATTACCAAAATGGGGTCTGCTTAGTTTGAATGCCACCAGAATTAGAGCATCATCATCTATTTATTTATATAGCTCCACTAATTCAGCAGCACTATACAGAGAACTCATTCACACCAGTCCCTGCCCCATTGAAGCTTACAATCTAAATCCCCTAACATACACACACAGACCAAGAGAGACTAAGGGCAATTTAATAGCAGCCAATTAACCTACCAGTATGTTTTTGGAGTGTGGAAGGAAACCGGAGCACCCGGAGGAAACCCACGCAAGCACAGGGAGAACATTTAAACTCCACACAGATAAGGCCATGGTCGGGAATTGAACTAATGAGTGAGGCAGAAGTGCTAACCACTCAGCCACCGTGCTGCCCGTATTTGTGCAAACATATTGTATGTCTTGTTATTCATTTTTGTAACTATGCCTTGGAACCATTTTTCAGATTAAATAAATTTAATCTAGTGTGTTCTCCGTGATTCTTTGTGAACTTAAGATGCCCAGGGAGGCTCATGCTACATGTGTATGTGATTTAAGTGTGAAACACTAACAAGTGCTTTTGGTGAACGTAAGGACACCATAATAAATCCTTTGTGGTGGCAAAAAAGGTGTATTCATTGCTAAGTGACTAAGGTGACACCAGTCATGGCCAGCTGTTCAAATTGCTGTATCTGGGACAGGCTGGGGCTCGTGACAAACTGACATACGAGCATACTATTCTCTGAATTTTGTTATGCAATCTGCAGACTTCCATATATAAAATGCAAATTTCTTTAGGTTATTTCCTGTATACTAGTCAGCAACTAAATAGATTCTGCTTCATACTTACTGATCACCAACATGGGGCTCTGTATTGTATGTCTTTCATTAGAACAGGGTCTGCGTCTTATACTGATCAGTGAAATTGTGTGTCCGTGTATAGTACCAACAGGAATGGATTTTCTTTTGTATACTTGCCACCAAATTGGGCTCTACATTATTTATTTGCTAACAGAAATTACTGCTTTGTATACTTATCACCAGAATAGACCCTGCTTTAGATATTGGCTCTGCATTGTATACCAGCCAGCAGAATGAGCTCTGTTTTGTATACTGGTCACTATAATGGGCTGTGCTTTATATATTTGGAATGGGCTAAGCTAAACAAGTATACATTTTTTTAAATCATGTTTTTTTGCATTATTTAAAGGCTGGCTATCATTTTACTATTATTTACTTTATTTAAAATGTTTACATTTCACAACTCTATATTTTCTTCAGTTGTGCCTATCCTTTAGCACTTTATTCAATCTCCTTTCATGAGATATTTTGCTGCGATCTCCTCCTTTCTTATGTGTGTCGCCGCAGAATATGATGGAGTTCTCAAAAGTATAGTAATATTGCTAGGGGTTATGCAGATTTTTATATACAGTCTGAACACTTTCAGATATAAAGTTAGAATTTTTAGTTTATTACGTAATTGCATTGTCTGCTGTGAAGCTTTGTAAACCTCTCATTGTGAGTAAGGTGCCTTGTTAATTGCTTTGTATATCTAATGGTCCCTGGTACATAGCACTTTCAAACATATAGCAAAGAACAGTATTGTATTACCATAAATTATACCATGTGTACATGGTTAGCTACTAACAAGGTCAGTTTGGGAGCTCTGTCTCCAGTATATTAATTTGAGGAGATAGAAAAGTAACAACCTCAGCAGTCAAAAGAGGCTTGTACTGCATTAAAATGCACAATGTCTTCCTCTATTCTAAAAGGAATGTTAGAAAATGTGTTTTCATTATAATTGTTTTACTCTAGTTCGTTATGTTCACTCTTGATTAATAAGTTAAATGGGAAACTTGCTGCCTGAATGACAATATTTGGAACCTCTCTGAAAATTTTCTGTGTGTCACGATTGTTAAGTTTAAAACCTTGAACACAGACGTTGAAACAAAGTACTTAACATTTGGCAATAAAACGTAGTTAATGTTCTTTGACGCTGGGGCTACAAATATAATGCAAGCATATGGACTCAAACAAGCACTTTCTGAGCAGCGTTCACTTCACGTTACATCAATGTTGCTTATAGTGATCACAATCGTGCAACTTGGTATAATGTCAAAGCTCTCTGTAAAGTATATAGGACACTATGCTGCCGCGCAGCTTTAAGATGCGTTAAAAAACGTGTTTTAAACCTCCCCTAAGAGAGATCAAATAACTTTCCTCAAGTGTTGTTTTTCGAAACCTGGCTATAGATAGCTTGATGATGATGATGATGGCAAGATGTAGAAAATGTTTAATATTCTATTAGTGCTATTAGTATTTTTTCTGCTTTAAAGTACAAAGCACTTGTAGTTGCAAAGACATGCCAGTCGTCTATGACTGGTTAATTATTATTAGCAGCTGATATATTACAATAGCCACATGCACTTTCTCCACCAGCAGCTTCCGTTGTTATTCCGCCATCTTTACCTTCTGTTTCATGCCATTGTATGTAATTTGTTGGTGTCATGATCCCCTCAAAGAACAACGTTGTGTAATATGTCTGCAGTTTATCAATACAAAATAATAATCCAACAACATCCAAGGAATCTTGTAATACGAGATTATATTAACTAAAACATCTGTCGTAAATGATATTTTTTTCAATTATAAATTCACATCGTAAATTGACTCACAGTTGAATCGCCAGGCCACCCTCTAAGTACTAGTGTGGCGGGGAGAGGAAGTTAAAAAAAATAAAAATAAAGTGTACGTAGAAAATCGCTTTAATTTTGCACCTTAGTATTTATTATTCTGTTTTTAAGTGAAAGAAAAACACATTAAAATTAAACCCTTTTAAGGAGATTAAAGGAAAGCTAGGTCGACAACACCAAATAGTATTTTTGAGAGAGGGGAGTAGTGAAAGAGAGATTCTATTATTGAGATAAATATGAGCAAAGGAGGAATCAGGTGATAGGAAATGGGATCATCATCATCATCATCTTTATTTAGATGGCGCCACAGAATCCAGAGCACAGCATAACCAAGACAATAGGCAGTAAGGTGGGATTAGAGAAAAGAGATAGTTTGTTTTGTTAGGTTGATGAAAGATATGAGGCAATAGATGGATGTGAGGAAGGAATAATATCGGGCAGACAATGGGGTTTATATGTCAAAACGGTATCATTTTTTATTTTCTCTTTAATGTAGGTGGCAAAGTGGTCTGGCATGATGCAGGCGTTATGAGGGGGATGAGCAAGGGAACTGAATGTTTTGTAAAGCTGTTTGGGATTGGGGGACTGTGGGAATTTAAGTAGGTTTGTTTTTAAGAGTAGAGATCATCCCTAAACTCTTGAAAGGTATGTATATAGTGTATGAATTTTTTTTTACATCTACTTTTACTCCAACAACATTCAGCCACCGAGAATACATTTTTTTTTATTTAGTTTTATGTTTTTGTGTTCCAGAGATTTCAGTTAGTGTTAAGTGGACAGTAACAGTATGTGTTTAGTATGTGGCAACAAGATCAGGTCAAGGGTCAGTAAATGAATCGTAGATAAGAAGCTGAGGGGTGTCAAAGATATGTTGCAGACCTATATAGTG